>NC_056735.1:1458135940-1458310940 GCF_019279795.1 Protopterus annectens
CAACTAACCAAAGCAATAGATTTTGAACATTCGCATAGCAAACAGAACCCATACTTATATGGAACCACAGTGGGCATTACACCAACATTCAGGTTACAGTGATAGCAATAGGCCACCAGTGATAGTATTTGAACAGGGAACATTAATTGGAATACATTTCAACATTTGTAGAACAACAGGACACATCTCAACAGTAAGTTTGGTGGAAAACATACCTATTCATTTATGTGTTTAGATTATTGGTGAATATAAGGTGGGGGAGAGAGAGAGAGAGAGATGTCAGTTAAAAATGTAGATTCTTGCAGTGGTCACAGCTTTAATGGTCATTGCTCTACTCATTAGTCTGCAGGCATTATTACAACTATGGCCTTGGGTTGGGCAGTGGTATGTTTGTACATAGTATAATTACAGCCTTTTTATAGCTACTTTATACTTACTCTTACCTGGAAGACCTTTGGAGGGAATATTGGTTAATACTACATGACAGTTTCTACCCATATTCACATATGCAGGGTTACATATGTGCACTCATACTGTGTGTGTGTGTGTGTGTGTGTGTGTGTGTGTGTGTGTGTGTGTGTGTGTGTGTGTGTGTGTGCGCACTATTGATATACTCTGCCTTGATTTCTGTCATGTCACCCTGGTTGTTGGCAGCAGGGAGCAGTAGCTGTGACAGCATGACACTTTTGAACATTTCTTGGGGGAGACCACTTGGTGTATGTACTTATCTTGCTGTCATTTGCAGCCTTGAGGATGGACTGTGGGTTTTGGACACAGTATTACTACAGGCTTCTTATAGCTACTTTATACCTTCTTTCACCTGGAAGATCTGTGGATGGAATTTATGTTGACACTACCTGACTGTTTCTACACGTATTCACAAAATCCTACTTGAAATTATGCATACAGCTTACTACCACTCCCGAGATTCGTATCGTGGCTGTTTCTGCTAAAAATACATGTTTGCGTTTCATCAGAACGAGCTATTGAGAAACTGCTGTCACTTCTTTGAATGTTTTCTTTCTAATTCTCTCTTGGTTGTACAATCTAACCTTGTGATTACAACATTCATTTATATGCATTCCTATACATACCTTTTGACAGCACAGTGTGGAAAACAGTGGTTAACACAAAGGTCCCTCTTCCTCTGCCTCAAGTCGGCAAAGTGGTGCTGGACCTGCTCACCAGTCCGATGAATGCCAGTGGCAGGGTGAGATCTTGGGGAAGTTGGTCCCAGGCCTCCGCTTTGTATTGGGAGCCCTGGTACTAGTCCTCCAGCAGTTGCCCTTCATGGTCTTTAATGAGGTGTCCAACCATGACCCAGGACTTCTGAATGCCCCAGCGCTGCACCCGACAGCGCACGTCTTCACCAACACCTGCATAGTGCCTACAGTGGGGAGCTACAACAGGTTATGAGCTGTATTCCTGCTTGCATGGTTTAAATAGGGCTAATTTCCTGCCCTTTACCGTGACTGGACAGTTTTGAAACTGCTGAGCTAAGCTAAGCACCGGTTAAACCTGCTTAGCTAAGATAACTATTGCTTAAAGGGGTAGATGCTTAGCCCCGCTTACCAGTGAGCAAATCCTCTTAGCTATGCTAAATCTTGCTTAGACTTTAAATTTCATTTACACCTCATGTTTAGGGTTACTAGACTACCCTTGTTAGCATATACATAATAATATTCACTGCCTATTTTTGAAAAGTACATTTTAGTTGTGTTTCATATATGAAAGTGTATGGACTACTGTGGGGCGCAAACAGTGCTCTAACCACTACACTATTCCAGTTTCGCAGTTAGTACTGTGTATATTTCTTTTTAGCTTATTTGATGTTTAAACTCTGCTATGCATAGCTGCACGACAAGCAAGCCCACACAGCTATGCTTAAACTTTATTGCACACAAGAAAAAAAAATAAGGAATATATTTTAAATATGTCTGTTTGAAACGTAGAACATTGATAGAATGACAGGCTTTGAATTAGCATGAATTTTTGGAGGATGTAGAGTCTTAAACTCAAATATTTGTCATTATTTAATGACTTCACTTCACAGCTATTTGACAGACAGGTGCAGATTTTAGGAGGAACACACAAAAATATGAAGCAGAAATTTAGACATTCTGCGAAGATCTGTAAAGTTGAGAGGTATGGCTGTCTCTTATTTTCTCCAGAGACACTAAAGTGTCTGTGGAGACTTTCATTCATTTTGAATGGCAATTCTTGAGTGCAGGGGGCATGTGTATTGTGAGAGCACTGCTCTCGGGCATGCCCCATGCACTCATACACAGAACCTTGTCTGTTTTAGAGCACAGCAGAGCACCTTCATACATATGCATGGAGCGCTGTCGTGCTGCATGAGAACAGTCCTTTCCATGCAAGATTTGCACGGAGGTTTGCTGAATCCAGGGGACAATCTTTAAAACGTGATACAGAAAACAACTATAGCTTAAATAATACCAAATTTGACATAATATGAAGATATTGGTTAAGAATATATATGTTATATGATAATGATTTAATATTTAGACAAATTCTAGCAAGATTATAGAAAAAATAAAGGTAAGTCAGTATAATACAAACAAAAATTGCAATATGAAGTGAGAGAAAAGCAGGCTTATGGCATACTTAGAGAGAAAGCCAGGGGAGAGAAATTGATAAAACAGGGGAGAGAAATTGATAAAACAGGGGAGGAAGAAAGGAGAGTAAGGAGATGTAACGTATGACTAAGTATTTGTTCACATTTAGAGGTATAGTTTATCCTAGTGCTGAGCAAGAACAGAGCATTTTTTGGCTAGGAAGTCTTTCAGAATGGTTTTGAAGGATGGGAGGAAGGGTACTGACCTGTTTGATATAGATTAGGAGTTCCAGACCTTAGCAACATGGTATGAGTACAGACAATGCCCAGCAGATTTGATAGGTTTGTGGACAGGAAGGAGGTTTTGGTCATTGGATTGCATAGACCGAGTTGAAACATAGTTGTGTTGAATGTTATTTAGTGCTGGACAAGCAGTTGTTAACTTTATAGGTGGTAAGAAGCTGTGTTTATGTTAGCTGATGGTGTAGTTCTAATCAATTTAAGATTTTTAGTGCTATACAGTGGTGAGTTTTGAAAGGGGTATTTGATGCAAATGAAGCAACTTTGTCAGAGCCTTGTTCAAGTTTTCATTTTTGTGATGCCTGAAGGTTACTAAGGATGGCAGCACCATAAAGAATATGAAGAGATAATTAGTGGAAAGTGTAGTTTTAGTTGTGTTTGGTGAGAAAAGTTTTGGCTCTATAAAGTATCCCTAGTTTTTGATGAGTTTTTCTTATGCAATTTGGTATATACATGTTGAATTTAAGATTATCATCCACTATTATACCTAAGAGAGGACTTTAAATTTATTCATTTATTTATTTTTATGAGAAAGGGATTTGGGGAAAAGTAGTAGTTTGATTTTTTTTAAGGTTGAGCATGGGTTGTGAGTTACAAAGTCATGTTTCAGTGGCTGTTAAAGCTTTCTGAGTAATTTTTGGGATGTGTGCCATGTTGTCAGATGTGTAAATGAGTGTGGTGTCATCTATGTACTGTATTAGGGTGGCCCGTTTTGTGGATGTGTGGAGGGTGTTGGGATTAATATTAAAGAGGAGGAGACCAAGGAGAGAGCCTTGTGGCACACCGGTGGTGACTGGGTGGTATGGAGAGAGGGTGGAGTGCCATTTTACTGAGTGATACCTATTAGATTGCTTTTGAATCATAGAAGGGTGGGCTGAGAGAGACCTAATGAGAACATTTCAAGTAGAAGTTTGATGTGGCCAACTGTGTCAAACGCTTTAGACAAGTTTATAAATAAGTAGGAGACTAGTTTGTGGTTATCTCTAGTTTACTGACAGTATCTGTATAGGCTAGAAGTGCAGTGTTAGCACTGTGGGAAGGGCAGAAGCCTTGTTGTGTGAGGAGTAAGATTTCTTCCTGCTGTAGATAGTTTTGGCAATTGTTTTTTAATACATTTTTCAAGTATTTATTTGCTTTTTATTATGATTGAAAAGCATTCTGAAGTTTTGAAAATGTTGTGGGTTTTATTTCTTTGCCATTCATTCATTGCTTTTTTTCTCTATTCTGCTTTAGCATTCTACTCTTTTTAGATAGTCAAACTGCATTATTTGTTTTTTAGTCGCTTCCATCTAAGAGGTGCAAGGCTATTTAGGATAGTCAGGAAAGTTGTACTGAATTAATTTACAGCATTATCTAAGGGTAGGATTTTTAGGAAGTTCCAGTTAATGGGTGATAGGGTAGTAAAGAACATTTCTGGAATAAATTTGGAAAGCTGTGTGTTGATTTATAAACATGATGTTTAAGAGGATGAGTGAGATGTCTGGTTGTATAGATTGCGAGATGATCCCTGAGACAGTCAGACATTGTACCTGTGGTGGTGTATTTGCTAGGGTCTGATACTAGGATTCAATTTAGTACAGAATTTGATGTCATACTGTAATGTGTGGGGCTATTAATTAGGGTCTATATCAGAACATCGAAGTTTTAAAACTTCGAATGTTCTAATATCGACCCCTATTCAGTGAACACTAAAAGCAGCGAAGCTGCAGAACACAGAATTTTTTCCTAGGGAAAGAATTCAGTTGGCCGTTTCTGTGGCTTCGCTATTTTCAACGATGTGGTGGAAAGTTACGGGTCAGGTTCAGGTAAGTATGCGATTGTGTGGACATTAGGGTTAGGGGGGGTTAAGTGAGTTAGGGTTAGGGCGCGGGTTAGGTGAGTGTGCGATAGTGACGGACCTTAGGGTTAGGGTTTGGGTTAAGGTAAGTGGAATGATAGTAGTGTATGTACAGTTTAGTGTAGGGTTAGATGTAGGATTTTAAGTGCACGTGTGTGGATTGCTGTTTTTTTGTGTCCTTGTGTTGTGTGTATGTGTTTCGGAATAGCAATTTTTTTCCTTGGGGAAAAAAAATTGCTGTTCTGAATGTTCAATATTTCGTGGTTTAGATATTTTAGGTTCAATGAAATAGCGTTAGCTATTTTCATCTTTCGATAGCGTGATATAAATGCATTAATTAGCTGTGTGAAAAGAAATATGTTCATGCTAGATACCAACCAACTGACATTCACATCACTTAGTAGTATTTTTTCTTGTGGAATTGTTATGGATGTCTAATGTATGATATCTTCCAGTATAGCTGTACTTTCTCTAGGAGAGATGTAAATGAGAGTAATACAGATTTGTTTATATAGTTTAATTTCAGGAAAGTAATAAGTTCTGCTTAATTGAATTTTGGTATTGGTTTGCTGTAAGGGGAAATGTGGTAGTTGTTGGGAAATATTAAAGTAATACCACCACCTTTCTTCTTTATGTGCTGATTATGAATGATATTATAGCCAGAAGGTGTAATTTTTGAGTCTTTTATGGTGGATTTAAGCCATGTTTCAGTTACAGTGAGAATATCAGGTTTATGTTGGGTAATCCAGGCATGTATGTAGTTCAGCAGTTTTAATCTTATGCTTCTAACATTTATGGCAGCAAAAAGTTAGATTACTAGGATTTTTCTAATGTTTTAAGCTGATATGTAAAATTTATAGTAGAATGTTCAAGGATTATAGAATAAAGCTAAAAGATATTATCCCTGATTTAATTGTGTAAATAGGTACTCATTTTCATAGATAGTGACTATATATCATGTTGTTATTTTTGAAATGTTGAGAAATTTTAGATAAGGACCCAAGCATTCAGTACTTCACTAGAGATATGAGGAGCTGGGGGACAAACCAGGAAAGTACCTGAGCTGAAGATAAAGGTTAAACTTTGATCTCTGTTTAGTGAATAATGCAGAACTTTTCAAGTAGGGTTTAACTAGCACTCCATAATGGTATAAGGAAACCCTTAGGGACAGCTTAAACCATCATTGCAGTTTCTGCAGGCAAATTAGAAAGTCAGTGGTTCCAATATACATCCTAGGGTTAGATTTTTCCAGCATAATCAAAACCTTTTTTTTTTGTTTTGAAACAGCAGTTGTTCCAAATTATCCTTTACCAGGAAGGGTACAGTCCAGTGATAAAGAAACTATTAATAATAGACCTACTGCATCAGACTACATTTGCAGTTGTGGAGAGAGATATTTCTTTCTCAGGCAGTCCGACATGGTTACACTTTATGCAGAGTCATTGACCATGGTTAATTTACACTGCGAAGGGAAGGGGACAAAACGGCAAGCAGGTGTCAGTTTTCAGTTGTACTGTAGCAAGTGTCCTGAAAAAATAACCCTGATGATAAAGTACCTTGTGCGTCTGCAGTTATATGTATCCAGTCATGGAAAGCAACAAGTGGGGAAGGCATTAGGGAGGGAAGACCCAGCCAGCATTCACTCACCCCAGAGAGACTGGTGTTGTGGTTACTTCATGACAAGAGCTGGGTAGTAGCAGCAAGCCAAGGTTAGTGCCACAGTTGGCAAAAGATAATGGGATTTGAAAGGGGCTACTTCATAGGAAAAGATAGTTGGTAGCTGTAAGCTTAAATCTGAGACACAGTTGTCACAAGATATTAGATTTCCGATGGAAAGTGTATTGGAGCAGATCTTAAAGAAAGGGTTGCAACAGGTACAGCCCTCATATCCCATCTTATAAAACTTGAGGGAAGTAAACAGTAAGGCTTCTGGTTGTCAAGGGCAGTTGGTCAAACCATTGAGCAGTTCTGGCCATAGCCAACACTATTCTTTTTTTCAGGCCATCTAGGTGTGAAGCATACAAAAGAGGTTTTTGCATATTTTTCTACTGGCCATGTGTTACAAAAGATGTGACAGGGTACTGAAAGACATGAACAGAGGAAAAATGTTGTTAAAGTAAGTAACAAAGCTAAGGCTGCTTTGGTGCTTTACCTCTTGTTGAAAAACCTTTTTAGAGTTTAGTCATAGTTATTGCAGGGCCTGTTAATATCCTGAGCTCCACATATATGAGATATGTTTTGGTGAGGGCAGATTATGCTACTATGAAGATGTGGCTTTGTTCTGTAGTGAAGCAGAAAAGGTGACAAATGTTTTGCTAGAAATTTACAGTAGGGGCTATGGAGACTGAGAGGGATCTAACTTTATATAAGATCTGGTAATTTATTTGTAAAAGCAATGATTAATAAGATGGTTAAAAACTAACCCCTACCTTAAATGGCTTGGTGAAGGTGTAGAACTCTACTCATAAGACCATTTCCGGACCAGTTTAAGTGGGTGTGGATAAGTTCCTATGACAAATAATTTTCTATTAGTAAGTGCCCAAAGAAACCACAGTTTTTCAAAACTAGATTATTTTATGGTCCTAGGGTGATGAGTGTGTGTGTGTGTGTGTGTGTGTGTGTGTGTGTGTGTGTGTGTGTGTGTGTGTGTGTGTGTGTGTGTGTGTGTGTGTGTGTGTGTGTGTGGGTTGGGCTGGGGAGGTCGCTGAATACATAAGCATAACAATAAAAGGCATAGTATGACCAGACAGCAAGACCTCAAGGTTCTACTGTTGGAAAAAAAGGTAATGCTGATTATTTCTATTCATCAGAATGCACTACCAGCAGCATAGGAGGGCACTTTTACTGTTGTAAAGAAGGTAAGTGATGTGAATTGTGTGATGGAACTGCCAGGCAGGAAGTAGAAACACAAATTTTACTGTGCTAACATAAAAATGTGCACTTACTTTTGCCATGCTTGCTAACAAATGGAAGGGCCTGTAATTCTGGTTATTTGTCCTTTCATTTTTTTTATATAAGTAATTAGCTGTACTTTGTATAGTGAATTTATTGAAACTCTTGATGTAGACTACCATGCAGTCCTGAAAATTGCTCAAGGAAAGCTTGTGTCTTTATTCCTGATGTTATCTGGTCCAGAAGCTGCATGCATGTTCTAGAAATCTATTAAATGGATTAAGTTACTAAGATTGAGTTGATCACTGCTGTTCTCAGTTTTATTGCACTAACGTCATGTAGTATTGATAACCTTTCATCTTGACCTAGAATTATTTCAAAGTATTTTTCAAACACTGTCAGTTGACTGTGTTGTGTAATGGTTTGCACCATTGTTGTGTAAGATAAGGAGATTTATTTATTGGAAGTGTAGCATTTTATATAAGTGTAGAATGATATTTGAATTTATCTACATTTTAGGCTTTTATGGTTTTCTTTATAAGTAGCCATGTCTTCTTTAACCAAGCTCTTGACAGTTTGCATAGGCAATTATATCACCTTTTAATATTGACACTTTTTTTAAGTTTTCCTTTTTGAGAAAGATACTTCTGTTTTATTTATCAGTGCTTTGGACCTTTTTGGTACTGAGCAGTTTTTAAATGTCTATCCTCCGTAACTTAGACTTGTCTTTTTCTCTTAATAAAAATTTACCTTGTATAAGATCTCAGCAAGTAGCAGTATCTAAATCATTATATGTCCAAAGACTCAGAAAACTGTTAAATAAATTAAAACGTAAAGAAAAAACGGCACCAAAAAATCAATACCAAACCTTTAATATAATACAGACGTAAAAGTAACTGGTAAGTGCTTTTGTTCCAAGTGAACTTCTTCAGACCCAGTTTTGTCCCATTTGAATTTCTTAAGGCCATTGCTCCTGACATAATCAGTGAGCGGTCACAAATCCAATGTGATGTCAAAGTTAAAGCACTGATTCATAGTGCAGTCTTTGAATGAAGTGTACACGTGGATTATTATATGGTCAGTGGTTAAAAGGTCTTTACTGAAACAAAGGACACCCAAAACACTGCTTGTTGTTGGTATATTAGTCATTTGTGTTAAATTATGTTATTTCAAGTATAAAGTAAGTATCTTTCTGCATTAAAATTTATTAAATAAAGTACATCCTATTTAAAGTCTGGAATGTTTAAGGCACCAAGGATTATTATTTGCTTCTAGTCTATATTGTATTGCTTACAGGTTAGGTTGTCTAACATTAAACTGAATATTTGGGGGGGGGGCTACACATCCCAACATTTAGGGTCTGCCTGTGCTTAAATTTTTTCCTCAGTATTATGCAATTAGTATTACTATTGTTATTATTAAAATGGTATTCCTCCTGAAATCTGGTGTCAGTTTATAACCATTGGTACCCCGAACCATCTGAATACCCAGCGTGTGATTTTTTATTTTTTGTTTGTTTTACCTGATTATTTTGTAAGTTGCCTGTCCGAAAAACTTCTATAATACAAAGAGCTGTGAAAGCTGATGTTCTTTGTGTTTCACTGTTGCAGTCCTCACATATGGGTTATCCGGCTCCCAGTAGCCCTCAGTAAGCCCGAATACCAGAGTCCTTGGTATGTGACGTCGGCTGCCACCGGTTGTAAAAAAATCAGGTATAAAGGGAGGCAGCTGACGCAATTTCCTCAGTCTTGCTTGCCGCTGAGCCTGAAGCAGATGCAATTTGCACTAGTGCCGGTCGGCCGTTTACCTTCGCTTTGCTTTCCGACTACCAAGTTGAAGACACCTTCAGATAAGTACCCCATTGGGGATCCTCTTTTATTGCTTTAACGAATGTCAGATAGAGTTAATAACTGTCTTGCCTGTGGAAAACAGATTACGCACCGTGATTTCCATTCCTATTGTATAACTTGTTTGGGCCTTGAGCACAACGTCCCTAACTGTGATCTCTGTGTTTCCTTTAACCCACGTATCATACTCTGTAGAGCTAAGATTTTGTATAAGCATTTCGGAGTCTGACCTAAGTTCTTTGGTATGGCGTCTTCAGGTCTCCCGACTTCGGATATACCTAGAAAGCGCAAAGGCAAGGGCTGTGACAGGCCTAGGGTTAAATCTACTGACAACGCACCAGTGAAATTGGTCATCAGCACAGCGGTAGTCAGGCGCTTTCGCAGCCCCTGCAGTCCACAGATTTTCAGCCACAAGCCTGTGCCGAGACCTTTACGGAGTCCTCCATGCCACAGGCTGCTATTTCATCTTCAGACTCTCCGCCTGTCACTGCCTCAGATGGGTCCAGAGCTGCTTTGCAGGCACCGGCTTCTGACGCCTCTTCTTTTCGACATGAGACCAGAACAAGACCGACTACCTTAATTCAGACTTCTGCAGTTGCTAGGTCTCCCGAGTCCCTCCGGATTGCAAGTAAACCTTCTAGCCGCAATCCTACTCACAAGCAGGCATCGGCCTCCCCTCCTGTACCTCAGTCCCAGTTGGTAAAGATGGCTGGTGATCTTCTTTCCCTGATTAGGGTCTCTCACCCCCCCTTCAAAGAGGGCTAGGGAATTATCTCCTGATGTTTTGTCTGTCTCAGATTCTGAGATTTCCAGTGTTATCCTTCCAAGAACTGCAAGCAGGGTCGCTCTAGGCCTAGGGATTTCAGATCTCCCAGAGGGCAGGCTTCTGCCCCTCAAAGGGCTAAACAATGGCATTCTTTTTCTGCTAAATCGGGGAGTTCGAAGCTAGCTTCCCAAAGCAAACATTCTCAATGACTCCGGCCTTCTTGTGCCTATCTCTATGGACCCCGGGTTTCCTTTGGGGGGAAGGTTAGCCAGATTTGCAGAGGTATGGGGTGCCATCACAGATGACAAATGGGTTCTCAATATAGAAAACCAAGGTTACAAGTTTTACTTTCACACCTTCCGAGTTTTCCAAGGATATCCAGACATACCCAGAACTCTCTACTGACTATGGGGGCTATAGAGCCAGTTCCTGCAAAACAGGCAGGCCTAGGTTTTTATTCAAGGCTTTTTCTGATAGCCAAGAAAGGGGGCACATGGCACCCTATTCTGGATCTGTCCATTCTAAACACTTTTCTGGTGATTCCCAAATTCAAGATACTCACCCTTCAACAATTACTACCAATGCTGGACAAGGATTTATGGCTGGTAACTTTGGATCTCATCTGCAGATCCCAATAAGGGAAAGTTGCAAGCAGTTCCTTCGCTTCAGGGCTGGGGAGCAACACTTTCCATTCTCTGCATTGCCCTTTGGCTTATCTACTGTGCCCAGAGTTTTTACAAAGTGCCTGGCTCCAGCCATTGCTTTTTGCAGGCAGAGAAACATTCAAATTTATCCTTACATGGATGACCGTCTCATTCAAGCAAACTCCCCAGAACAACTAGAAAAGGATTTGGATTTTATGAAGAACACTCTCACCTCTTTGGGTTACACTCTCAACGAAAAGAAGTCAAAGTTCGTTCTTTCAAGGGAGATTGTTTTCCTGGGAGCGAGTCTGACTACAGCCACCCAGATGGTATTCCTCCCTCAACAGAAGCAAGAAAATCTTTCCGCTTACTTCATGAACTTGGCAAACATGACCCAGCTCTCTGCAAGACATTTCCTGCAAGCACTGGGGTTCATGGCTTCATGTATTTTGATGATCCCATATGCAAGGCTGCATATGAGAAAACTTCAATGGTACCTGAAGAATCTCTGGTGTCAACACACACAGGACTTGGACTTGATTCTTCCCATGATTCCCTGTCTACAAATGGAGTTCCTCTTGTGGGCGGCAGCCTGTTCTCAGGACAAGGGTCTTCCTTTCTGCCCACCGCCTGCCAGCCAGACTCTCACCACAGAAGCCTCAGATGTTGCATGGGGAGGGCTCGTCTGGAGGGCAGGAGCATACAGGGGACCTGGAGCACCCAGCAGATTCATCTGCACATAAACTTAAAAGAATTGATGGCAATGCAGCAGGCCTTGCTGGCTTTCAAGGACCTACTCTACACTGGGACTCTGCTGATCAGGACAGACAATACCACAGTCATGTGGTACATCAACAAGCAAGGGGGGACTCATTCTTACCCCTTGTGCAGACAAAGCATGAGACTATGGTCCATAGCAGCATCCATGGGTTTACATCTGATAGCCCAGTGTCTTCCAGGGAGGTCCTTGGCGGATCATTTGAGCAGACATGTTCTGGATCCTCAAGAGTGACAACTGAACAGGGACATTTTCCATCGCATCACTCATCATTGGGGCACCCCACAAGTGGATCTTTTCTCCTCTCACACCAGTCATCTCCTTCCAACCTTCTGCACGAGGGAGTTTCACAACAAAGCTTGGAGGGTGGATGCATTGTCCTTCCCATAGACACATCTCTCAGTTTATGCATTCCCTCCTCTGCCTCTTCTTCCCAGAGTGCTATTAAAGATAAGAGACGAAAAACCAAAGGCTATTCTTATAGCTCCAGATTGGCCCAGGCAGCATTGGTATCCCCTCCCTCGCAACCTTTCCCATGCTCAGCCTTGGCATCTTCCCCTGGTACCAGATCTGTTGGTTCAGGGAGGGGGAAAGTTCCTTCATCCTCATCTTCAAACTCTGTATTTAACTGCCTGGCTAATACTTTAAATCTTTCCCAAAAGGTGGCTGAAGTTCTTCATGAGGCCAGGAGGCCTAGCACAAGAAAATTCTATGCAGATAAATGGAAAAGATTTTGCTCTTGGTTGCTGGCCAAAGGAGAAGACTCTTCTCATCCTTCTCTTTTCCTCATTCTTGACTACCTAGCAGGATTGCTTAATGGTGGACTTTCCTTTTCTTCAATCAAAATTCACTCTTCAGCAATTTTGACTCATTGTTCTTTTGAGCAACCCATTTTTTCTCACCCCTTGATGAAGCAGTTCCTAAGGGGAGCTAGTAATCTTAGACCTCCCAGAAGAGCTCCTACTCCTGCTTGGGATCTTAATTTTGTCCTGCGAAAACTTACTCTGCCTCCCTTTAAACCAGCTGCCACTGCAGATTTGAAGTTTCTATCCTGGAAGACTGCTTTCCTTTTAGCTGTTACTTCAGCTAGAAGGGTACCTGAGCTGCAAGCCTTAATGGCAGTAGAACCTTTCATTATTTTTCACTCGGATCAAGTTTCTCTTAGAACCAATCCCTACTTTATGCTTAAGGTGGTTTCCAGATTAACCCTTAACCAGTCTATTCACCTGCCTACATTTTTCAATAATCCCCAAAATAAAGGGGAGAGGATTCTGCACTCTCTTGATGTGCATAGACAGCTGAGATTTTACTTAGGACTAAATTCTTTCGAAAATCTGAACAGTTACTGGTTAGTTTTGCTCCTGGGGCTCAGGGTAAAGCTATTTCAAAACAAACCATCTCCAAATGGATTGCTCATTGTATTCACTTTTGTTACCTGCATCATGGGAAGGTTCCCCCTCAGAGTATTAGGACCCATTCTACTAGAGCAGCCTCTACCTCTGCAGCCTTTCTGAGAGGTGTGCCTACTAAGGACATTGTAGAAGCAGCTACTTGGTCTTCTGTCCATACAAAGCATTACAATCTACCTTTGTTTTCTAAATCCAGGGCTGGTTTTGCCTCTGCAGTTTTGCAGGGCCTCCTTACCAACCCTTAATATGTGATCCTTCCTCCCCCCCTTTATCTTCTTACTGGGCTTTGGGAATCAACCCATATGTGAGGACTGCAACAGTGAAACACAAAGAACATAGTACAGTTGTGTACACTTACCATAAATGTAGATGTTCGAGTGTATTCACTGTTGCAGTCCTGGTTTCCTACCCTCCATTCTCCCTTTTTTCCTAAGGCACAGACTTTAGATTTTTATTTTTTGTATGACATGTGTCCAGGGTGCTGCCATTCCTGGGTTAGCCTTCTTTTGGGGGCTCCTGACAGTTAAGGCAAGAAAAACTGAGGAAATGGCATCGGCTGCCTCCCTTTATACCTGACGAACTAGCATCAGCTTTACAACCAGCGGCAGCTGACGTCATATACCAAGGACTCTGGTATTTGGGCCGACTGAGGGCTACTGTGAGCCGGATAGCCCATATGTGAGGACTGCAACAGTGAATACACTCGAGCATCTATATTTATGGTAAGTGGGTAAGTGTACACAACTGTACTTTGTTAACAGCCGTCTTTTCCAAGCTGATGTAAGATAGATTTAATCTCTTCCAAACCTATACTGGTTATTAACCAGTGTTGATCTTGGTTGTGTCTATTGAGTGTACATATTTTCTGTAAGTTTGCATTTGCTGTGACTATGAGCAGACCCTGTCTAAAAATGCCCCAAATTATGCCAACCGACCATGATCCACAGTGACAGATGGCATGACTGTTATTTTCCTTGCAAGTGTAAGGTAATCTGTTGTTTTTAAGTCAGAATTTGCAATGTCTACAATAACTTCAGTGAATTTATGAGTGGAGTGTAATAAACCATCTATAATATTTCTTGCTCTGGTCATAGTGAGGTACATAACTAATATAACTAATTTTTTTTTTATGTTTTAAACAAAACAAAACATGCTTTAGGATGAAGGCAGCGATGATATAACAGTGGTGTGCTGCCGCATATTGAGAAATGTGTTGCTTCTTGTGACTGTTTATTAAGGGAACTGAACAACAAGTCATACTGACTGAAATATTTCCCCATCTGGTAGACATTCAAGCAGGGCATACTTAACTTTTTGTGTAGAAATTAACATTGTTTAAGGCCTGTTTGCATACAGTTGGATTATGCAAGTGATGGGTTTTTTCATACACTGTTAATGAATTTACTAATTAAAGTTGAAAATATTTTATCCCATATGTTTCTTTCCTGACCGTGGTGTGTGTTTGCCTATTTTTGATCCTAAGACCAGATTTTGATTGCACAGAAAAGGCTATGTCCTTTATTTTAGGAAGAACTCATACAGCAGAAGTACAAACAGACTCCTTCTCAATGATTTAATTTACCTGACCTGAATTTTCCGGCCCTTCATGCTTTTGTTTTCAAGCAACGTTATGTCTGTTCTGCACTAGTGTTTATTGATTGTTCTCTTCCTCATGTAAAACACTATACTATTTGTCATGTTGTTTTTCTTTCAGCTGCTTCATAACCTTTAACAAAACATCTGCGTTTTCCATTTCATAAGTACTTCGTCAGATATTTTCTTTAGATTCCAGTCACTGTTTTCAAATTGTATTTTTTTTTCCTGTGGGAGGAAAAAAGATTGGAAGACTCCTTTCTGAGGAATTGTGTGTGCAGTAACACTGCAGTTAAATCATCAGAAGTGGAGCTGTGGTAGATAGATGATACTTATGAATTTCCCTTCTCAAGTGTGTTTTCTTTATGGTGGCGTTATAATGACACTACATGTACAAGGTATTTAAAAGCTTTACAGATATACTTAGGTCTGAAAATGTTTAAGAAATAAAATGAGGCTAAGAAGGAAGTTGGTCCCTTAAACAGGAACAGGAAATGTAAAAAGAAAGTATAGAAAAATCTTAAACAGAGTGGAGGAAAAAAATAAGAATTGAAGAATTTAGAAAATGTATTGCATAAAAATTCAAGTCCAAGGAAACTCCCTTCATTGTCTGATTTAAAATGAGGAGACATTGTAGAAGGCTTTCAAATCGGGAACAGTACAGCCTGTCTTTGCAAGACTTCGTTAGTTACTTGAGAGAGAGAGAGAGAGAGGCTAAGTCCTCAGTACTGCACTTGATTTTTGTCATAAGGATAAGAACTTATTTATTCCACAAAATAGGAACAACCTGAATAATTGTTTTATATAGTATATTTGTGAACAGTTTCAGAACACATTTGAGAAGCCCTCATTGTTTTGGTGGTCATGTAGTCCAGATTCAGGTTTGCTGCATCTGGGTCTATTTATAGTGGCTGCTGTATTGTGAGCACATTTTCCAAGCCATCTTTGATTGGAAGGGGCCTTCTGCACCCTTGTGAGAGAAGTGTGCTGATGGAACCTATCTGGTAAAGGATGATTGGTCTAGGGCTTGGAGAAAGCACCCTCATTGGTTCTTTTAATTTTTTTTTAAGTTTTTAGCTTTTGGTGTTTAAGCCCTGCATTTGAGTGTGTTTCTGCTTGTTTGTGTGTTGCGCAGCACAACGCACTGCTTTACAATTGTGTGTCATTAGTTTTTCCCTTAGATACAGCTGTAGTATACTAGTGTAGTCCTCATCTTTAGTACATCTCTGGTCTAAAAACTATTGTTAGTGAGCTGTAACCTATTAAATCACCAGCCAAAAAACCCATCAGAAATACCCATCTACAGAGGCCCTCATAGATCAGTCCTGAAAGCATCCCCTTTGTGATAATAGTTCTTCAAATCTAGCATTATGGACATTTGGAAATATCCTTATTTCTCATGCCAGCCTTGTTGACTTGGGTCTCCTGAGGCAGTGTAGCAATTGCCTCTTATACACGGACAACTCTCTGCTAATAACTCACTGTAGTGTAGAGTGCGGGAGATGTAGCCACACCAAGAATCCTGAATCCCTGTTCTCTCACACTCAAAACAGTAACACTGAAGAGGTTGTCAACTCACTTACCACTACTCATACACACAGTACACATCCAACACATAAATCAACTTACATGGAAGTTATTTCAAAAAAACTTACTGAAACATCAGAGACTTCCAAAACAAAAGATTGCTACAATTAACTCATTTGCCACAGCAACATAGCAACACCAGTGTCTCACCTACCCTCAAAAAACAAATTTTCTTGGAGACTCCATAGTGAGACACATGGATGTTCCACTCCCCAGGTTAGATAAGGAGAAAGTCATCGTCACCTACCTGTCCTGTGCCTGGATTCATCAAATCATGCATGCACTCAGGTTTCTTGGCAACAAGTACCATTATGACTCTTATAGCTCATATTGGAGTGAAGGAACTGAGACATGCATAACTGGACTATGTGAAGATAAGGATTCACTTTATAATCCCGAAATCCTGAAATACCGAATATCAGAATTTTGAGACCATAAAGCCGAAAGCTCTAAATACCGTCATCCCAAAAGCACGAATTTTAAAATCGTGAATCCTACACTAACCAGACACCACACACATACACAAACACACACCTTCTCCCAACACACAAACACACAAACCTACACTACATACAAGCAGGGGGGCACGCCCCCTGAATGCCCACACCCCCTTACTTAAATATATTAACTCCAGAGTCGCACTACACAGACAAACACATGAAAACACCACCACACACCTACACACACCTACATTCCCTTTGCACACACACATCACAGTCACAATGGGTGGGAGGCTGGTAGAATGATTAAGGTGATTACCTTAGAAGCACAAGGTGCAGGGTTTGATTCTCACATGTGGTAATTGGCTAGGCTTAAAATGGCCCATGAGGGCGGTTAGTCTAGTACTAACCTATGAACCTATATCATTGAATGGCAAGTTGAAGTGCAAGAGTGGCCAGATGTCTTCCTTTATCTCTGCTTAACATACAAGGCCGTGTCAAACCCAGAGCTATTGGACATGCTACACATAAAGAAATCCCAGTCCCTCAGAGCCACACTCTCCAGGGATCTAAATCTTGTCATCACAATAAACAAAACATGCTGGAGGGATAGGTTCCTGACTCAGAGACTCCCCAGAGTCTGGAATAGACTGCCCATGCATATCAAGCAGAGCGCCTCTTTGGCCCTCTTCAAAAGGAACCTTGAAGATTGGATGGGAGAAAGGAAATTCACCCTGGGGATCATGTCAGTCACCTTGCTAGACAGGTCCAGGGAAGTAAACAGTGTGGGAAGAAATAGCCAGGGAATTGTTATGGCTAGGCTTGTATAGGCCCTAGGGCCGATAGCCTAGTACCAACCTATGAACAACACACACTGACACACACTAAAGCCCCTAACCAACACCATTAAACATACATACTTACCTGAGCATCCACCTATTCATTCAAACACTGCAACACCAGAAGCGCTACTTCAACATCTCCGAAAGTCGGGATTTTGAAATTCGCTCTTTTGGGGTTTTGGTATTTAGAGCTTTTGGCTTTATGATCTCGGGATTCTGAAATTCTGTATTCCAGAATTTCCAGATTATATAGTGCTCCCGAAGATAGACATGATTGTCCTCTCTGAGTATGTGTCTTAGGCAGGTATGTCCCTAATCTTGAGCAGCATGTTACTCTCTCCTAGAATGATGCCACAGTATAAACAAAAAAATGATCGATTTCAATAATTGGCTTACTTTTTGGTGTCATTCAAAGGGGATCCAGCAAACCTCTCTGCTTTGCCAGAGACAATTTTCACCTGGCACCACTATGCTTTCAGCTGCTGGCAAAGGCTCTTGCCTCCCCATAGTGCCTTTTTTAGGCAAGGTCTCAAAAACAAAATTGCTGATGTGAAAATTGCCAATCATAACAAAATAAGGGTTATGCTGCTAAATGCTAGGAGCCTAAACCAAAAACTGCACACCCTGGAAGCACTTCTATCACAGGAGGATGTAGATGTCTGTGCAGTCGCAGAAACCTGGTTTAAGGCCTCAGAGAGTACCCTGACCTTGCAAGGCTGCAATGTCTTCCAAACCTTTAGACTGCAAAACAAATGTGCGAGAACTAAAGGAGGTGGTGTTTCTGTCTGTATTAGAGATAAATTTACCTCCCAACTAGTTAGACTGGACAACTGCTGGAGTTACTCCAAGTTCAGATTACTGTGGGTAAGACCCCTATTTAAGTCATAGCTAGTTATAGATGCCCCTCCATAGATCATGATGCTCACAAGGTCTACTTGACCAAGCTGGAGTCAGTTCAAATATTGCCAAACAATTATCCCATCATTAACTGGGAAACCTACTGTAGCCCTAACTGACTACTGCAAACGTTCCTTGACTTTGTTAACTCAAATGCCCTGGAACAAATTGTTCAAACACCAACAAGAGGAACAAACATACTAGATCTGGTCCTCACTAACATGACCAAAAGATGTACCACTGCAACTGTCAGACCCTCATTAGTTAAATCTGACCACAAATCAGTTGCTTTCAAACTGGTACTAGCACCAGAACTCACAAAGGACAAAATCAGAGTAAAAAACATCATCAAAGCAAACTGTACCCTCCTAGGGACAGGTATAAATGCATTTCAAGCCCCACCCCCAACTGGAAGTGGTAACTTCAGCAAAGCTTGCAGTAAAGCCCTATACAATCACTTGTATAAGTGTATAGACTCAGCTGTTCCAGAGGTTTTGTGTGACTTACATTTGGTTTTCTGTTCCAGAGAGAATCAAAGCCAGAGCCCCAAATTAAATACAAAAAATGCCCTGGTGGACATTCAGAATCAACAAACTTTACAATACACGCACAAAGTTGCTTTCAAAAAAAAATCTAAGGTGAGGCTCCAACAATGGAAAATTACCCTATTCAGCCTCAAAAGACAAATAAGACAAGATGTCAGATCCCCTAAGGGTAACTTTGAGCAGAACTTAGAATTCACAGCCAAGGATAATCATAAGGCCTTTTACAGCTATGTACATAGCCTAAAAAGTAGGACCCAACATGTGCCGAACTAGTGACTAATAGTATCACGCACATTGAGCCCGCAGAGATAGCAAAATGGCTAGTGGACAGATTTGGCAAACATTTCACTCTTTTATCAAGTCCAAACTTATCACAAACCTTGCCCCCAACTACCCCCCCCCCCACCACCACCATACATATCTGAAGATCAGGTCATTAAAGTCTTGTCTAAGGCAAAGTACACAGCCTCTATGAGACCAGACGGCATCCTAGGCTGTCTTCTGAACAAACTAAAACATGAACTAGCATCACCATTAAGTATCCTATTCAATCACAGCCTTAATTGGCTTTATTTCTGTGGAATGGAGAACAGCAACAGTTATTCCCCTCCATAAGGTGGCTTAGCAACAGACCCAGGGAATTATAGACCCATAAGTCTGAATAGCCTCATCTGTAAAGCCATGGAACGTATCTTCATGGTCCTCATAAATAAAGACATAGGCGATCTCTAAACCTTGGATCCAACCCAATTCGGCTTCAAGGGTAGATCCTGTCTTTTACACCTGGTGGGTTTTATTGAAAATGTAACCAGAGCCATTGACTTGGCCAGATCTTTACAGACAGCATACCTGGACTTAGAAAAGGCCTTTGACACAATCCCACACTCATGCATGTCCAATAAACTTAGCAAACTGAATGTAAACCCCTTTGTTATTAGATAGAGTGCCATCTGGTTTACAAACCTGTTACACAGTATCAAAGTAGGTGACTCCACATCACCGACCTGTCAGCAGTGGGGTACCACAAGGGTCAGTGCTGAGCTCCCTACTGTTTGTTATATACTTCTCAGAAGTTCTGGCCAAAACTAAGGGGCTGTGGCTGATCAAGTTTGTAGATGACTGCAAACCGGGTGCAATTATCGAATCCCCAAGTGATTTCAGTATACTTCAGGAGGGCCTGGTTGAACACAGGTCCTCCTCTTCATTTTTGCATACTTCAGGAGGGTCTTATGCATACCAGTGACTGGTGTCTTAGTCACAGTCTCAGAATGAATGTAAAGAAATGCATCATCATTCCCTTTCGTAAAAACAATGTCCCTTTACACTATCAAATTAACAACACTACCCTATGTACGCGTGAAGTGGTAAGAGATCTGGGATCACAAGTAGACTGCGACCTTAACTTTGACCACCATGTGTCTACTGTAGTAAGGAAGACTTTCTACATAGCACAGTTGATTAGCAAAGGCATTGCCTCTAGAGCAAAGGAGGTTATAACCTCTCTATACTCATCACTAATCAGGCCCATAAATGAGTGTAATGCCCCTTTCAACAGGTACAGTACAAAGCACCTGAAGCAACTGGAGAGACCTCAGAGGTTTCTAACTAAGAAGATCAAGGGACTCCAGTATGTGCCTTACACAGACAGACTAAAGTCTCTGTCACTATTCTCAGTATCATATAGACTTCTTAGGGGAGACTTATGCCTGGATTATAGAGCAATCTCTGACCCAAAAGTAATGAATTTGCTGCACATCCATAAATCAGTAAGGACTAGAGCTACCCATTTCAGGGACCTAAATATGGCCTGCGACTTGAATAGAATGTGCTGGAGGGACAGACTTGTCTTCCAGTGACTGCTGCACCTTTGGAATAGGCTGACAATTCATGTAGACCAGAGAACCTCTATGACACTGCTCAAAAGGAACTTGGACAAGTGGATGGGGCACCCTACATTCTTACCAGGGATAGTGCCCACAACCCTCCTGGACATGGGCAGTCATTACTAAATACAGTCCTGGATATTGACTAGAGTATCTATGGAATTATATTTTGGTGAAATGGCTAGGATTGAAATGACCTCTGGGTCAATAGCCTAGTAACCTACTATGATCCTGTGTTCCTATGGTACTGGAACAAGTGCTGACGTGCCAGGGACTGGCAACTGACTTTTGCCTCTTCACAGAATAGTATGTTACCGTGGTGCAGAAAGTCCTTCTGATGCTGGTCTGCAGGGTATCTGAACTGGTTCTTTGTAATCTGTGTAACATTTAGCATTCAAAATGTGAAATAAGGGATAAGACATAAGCTTGCTGCCAACTCAGATTTTCTTTCCAGCACTTTACTAGAGTGTAGCAGTGTTGTTTTTAATTAACTTATTTGCTAATTAGAATTAGCAGCTCAGTTTTGCTAATTAATTAGAATTAGAACTAGCTGTCTGACATATCTAATTAATTAGACTTAGCAAACATTGAAACTAATTAACTAATTAGATTTTTAATTAGCAACTTACTGTCAACTATCTTAACATGAGACTTGTCAATGCAAGTGTTCAACTTGAAAACAATGGAGTCAGTGTCAAATCATAAAAGTTAAACAGTATCTCTAAGCACATGTTTAGCTAAATAATCAACTGTACAGCACAACACATTTAAAACCATAAGATGGTAAAATCATCAAATAGTAATGTTCATCAGTTGGTCTCTGTTGCACTTGTCAATGACAAGCAACTCCAGTGATGTATCACCAAGTCTACTTCGCTAGCTGAAGCAATGTAGCTAGCAGCACTGAAAACCCTTTCAATGTTTGCTGAAGTAGCAGGTGTACAGTGGTGCTTAAGATGTAACTTGTATAAGGTTGGAAATGACTCTTGGCACGCAGTGTCACTTCAGTAGACTAGTGGCTCCAAGCTGCTGCATGGTCATGACAAATACAATCCCAATTCTGATTCAGTGCTGTTTGTTGGTGTGCTGCTGTTTTCCATCATGTATGAAAATAGAATGTCCAGCTGTGAAGCTGATGGTTGTTGCTGTGGTATTGGTGCATGGGTGACTTCTTCTTCTGCAGGTAGTCGATGTTTATATGATTGACTTAGTACTTGCATCTCAGTCATTAATGCCTGCCATGCTGCATTGCTATCACCTGGATCTGTTGTCCACCTCAGTTTGAATCGTGGATCCACAGCTGTGGTGATAAGACAATGTGCCTGGCAAAACAGATAATCGCATCTGTGGTTCAGTGATGCAAAGACACCAGATTTGACTGATGTACAAGGCTGTAGTTCAGTCCTCTCCATGTGTTTCTTCAAGCCAACTATTGTCGGTAGAATCTGACTACTCGTCACAACAACTTCAGATTCGAGGCAAACAGTAGCTACTTCAAATGGACTCAAGAGCTGCATCATTTCTCATAGTACAGCAAAGTTGTTTGGTGTGAGAGTAATTCTAAATGACAGAATATCGCAAACACACTGAAGGGTGCCTTCATGTTGTGACTCGATCTTAACAGTTGCCGAAATCATTGACAGTTTACTGTTCCATAGTGTACTGTTCGAGGATAGAATTCGGATTGATGCTTCTGCCTTCAACAACTCCATAGCTAGGCATGACTTATGAAGAGCTGACACAAAACTATCACATTTGGCCAAGACATTGTTCTTTGGTGAAGCTTCAGCAAGTCTGGAGAGAACTGCCAACTGCAAAGTGTGTGCCATGCACATGCAATGCACAGGTACTGGACTGCTGCCCTCTTCTTCAAGTCATTCCCAATCAACTGGAACATGTTCCCTCTTCTCCTGCTTCAACGTAATCACCTTCCTCCTTTTCATCTGGAACTATCAAATCAACAGGCTTCAGGAATGCCTTCACTATGTTGGCGACATTATTTGTGACTTTTCTGGCAACTGTCATTAGACTTGTGAATTGTTTCATAACAGATTGATAAATTACAAAAACCCAAGCTAGTGTTTACC
This sequence comes from Protopterus annectens, assembly GCF_019279795.1. Classification (NCBI taxonomy): domain Eukaryota; kingdom Metazoa; phylum Chordata; order Ceratodontiformes; family Protopteridae; genus Protopterus; species Protopterus annectens. The sequence goes on from NC_056735.1 coordinate 1,458,158,863, forward strand.
TTTCCACATGCATCCAGGTTTATAAATGTATTTTGACTTGAAGCAATCTGGAGCTATGCCAGAGTTTGTCACAGTTTGTGATTGATTGAGGATGAGATTCCAAATATTTTGGTTGTTCCTTCTCTGTTACTGGCCTTAGAAGATGTTTATAAAACTGCATGTAAAGCCCCTTTGGCTAGTGAACCAGTTCCTAAAAATGTTATAAGGAAATACAAAGTGTACTCTGATCTGGGAACTCTGCTGTTTTGTCAGCTGACACAGCTGTGGTTTCTCAAGATGCCAACTCTAACAAGAGAGCCTTGGCTTCTTATAACCCTAAATTGCCTGATAAAATTGGCAAGTGGTTAGAATCTCAAGGAAAAAACTTGGCTCAGTCTAGCAATTTAATTTTAAATTATCAGGGCTTCATAATGGAAATCATTTTTCAATTTGCTTACAGTTTAGATGACTTTGCTGTATCTTTTCTTGTTGAACAAAAGTATTATAGGAAAGAGAACACAACAATTAAAAAAGCACCAGTGGAGGAAATAAAGCTCAGTCTTTCCTTCAAACACAGGTTTAATACCAAGGCACAACAAAATCCACCATAAACGCAATAATCTCCAAAAAACTGGTCACAAGCACTAACGCTATGTCTACACACTTGCGTTTTCGTTTGTAACACTTCTTCAGATGCAAAGAATAATTAATTAACAATACATCACAGTTTATATACGCATATTCATTATACTAATCACTTAATTAGAATTTAATTCATGCTCATTAAAGTTCAAATTACACTGTCCTTTATTACAAATACCTACTCAACCATTCATATTTTAACTAAAAAAGCTTCCTTATAACTTCTTTATAAGAATCTAAAATACTTTTAATATATACATTTCAAATTCCCTTAATTATAAATTACTTTATAGACTACTTAATTTACTTTAAAATAACTAAATTTTCTTAAAAACCACTTTTATAAAAAAGTACAGTTTTGTACCTACCATAAATGTAGATGTTCGAGGATCTCCATTGCTGCAGTCCTGACATAGGGGTATTCCGCTGCCCACCATCGGCCTGAATACCAAAGGGCTAGAACCGGCGTCGGTCATCGGCGCTCGAGACTGACATCAGTACGTGTCAGTACAAATGCGCATGACCGACGCCATAACCTCAGTCTTTCTTGCCTCAGACGTCAGAATGCAAAAAAAAAACACCACCCAAACCTCAACCTAAAAAGAAAAATGGGGAAGGAGGGAAATTGGACTGCAGCAATGGAGATCCTCGAACATCTACATTTATGGTAGGTACAAACTGTACTATGTTCTTCGTCTCCCATTGCTGCAGTCCTGACATATGGGTAGAATCCCAGAGCAACGGAAAAAAAGGGAGGCTGGTCAACTAAATAGCAGTAGGAGCTGCAGACATGCCCTGTAAGATTGCAGAGGCAAACCCAGCCCTAGACCTAGAATAAAGAGGTAAATGATAATGCTTTGTAAAGGTATGTACAGAACTCCAAGTAGCTGCTTCTAGAATGTCTTTAGTAGCTACCCCTCTCAAAAAAGCAGTAGAAGTGGCCGTAGCCCTAGTAGAATGAGGCCTGATCCCAACTGGAACATCCTTACCATGATGAGAGTAACAAAAAGCAATACAATGGCTAATCCACTTGGAAATAGTTTGTTTCGAGACAGCTTTCCCTCGTGAAGTCAAAGCAAAAGAAACAAATAATTGTTGAGAACTCCTGAACTCTTTGGTTCTGCTCAAATAATACCTCAACTGCACATGTACATCCAAAGAATGCAACACTTTTTCCCCGTCATTTTGGGGGTTAGCATAAAAAGTAGGCAAATGTATAGACTGGTTCAATGCCACATTAGAAATCACTTTAGGCAGAAAAGTAGGATTAGTACGTAAGGAAACCCTGTCATTGTGAAAAATCAGAAAAGGTTCCACTGCCATGAGGGCCTGTAATTCAGATACCCTTCTAGCAGAAGTAATAGCCAACAAAAAAGCAGTCTTCCAAGACAAGAACTGCAATTCAGCTGTAGCTGCAGGCTCAAAAGGAGGCAGAGTCAGCTTTTCCAAAACAAAATTAAGATCCCAGGTAGGAGTAGGAGCTCTCCGTGGGGGTCTGATATTCTTTGCCCCTCTAAGAAACTGTTTAACCAACGGATGTGAAAATAAAGGAGGGTCACAATCATAGTGAGCAGAAATAGCTGCAGCATGCACTTTTACAGAAGAGAAGGACAAACCCTTGTCCAATAAAACAGTCAAATATTGCAACGCATAACTCAAATTAGGCAATTAGACATCAAAGCCTTTAGCTGAACTCCAAAGAAAAAATCTCTTCCATTTACCAGCATAAACTTTTTCGAGTACTAGGACGCCTGGCTTCCAAAATAACATCCAAAACTTGTTGAGGGAGCTGAAGGTCCTCCTTCTCTAAAACAGAATGCGCCAGGCTGTCAGGCGAGGGAGTGCACCCTGACATTGAGAAAATGATTGTTCTCCTGAGACAATAAATGAGGAATCTGTGGCAATGGCCAAGGTGGTACATGAATCAAGCTCCTCAACAGAGGGTACCAATGCTGACGAGGCCAATCCGCTGCTATAAGGATCATGCAAGGCTTGTCCCTCCTGACTTTCAACAGCACCTGTGGAAGAAGAGGCAAAGGAGGAAAAGCATACACGTGAAGGTTGCTCCAACTGAAGGATAGTGCATCTATTTTCCAGTCTTTCGGATGAAATAGCCTTGTGCAAAACAGTGGCAGTTGGAAATTCAGAGGAGAAGCAAACAGATCTATGTCCGGAGTTCCCCAAGCCATTGTCAACTGAAGAAATACCTGAGGGTCCAATTTCCATTCGTGAGGATCCACAATCTGTCTGCTCAGAACATCTGCTAAAGAATTTTGTGCTCCTGGCAGAAACTGTGCTCGAAGAGTGATGTGCAGATTCAAAGCAGTTTCCCACAACAGCATTGCTTGTCTGCAAAGAGGGTAAGAATGAGTTCCCCCTTGCTTGTTGATGTACCACATGACCGCCGTGTTGTCTGTTCGAATCAACACCAGGCCTGGTTGAGGTAGGCTTTTGAATCCCTCCAAGGCAAATTGAACTGCCAGCATCTCTTTCATGTTGATATGCAAGTGAAGTAGCTCTGGGGCCCAAAGGTCTTGAATCCATTTTCCTCTGAAATGAGCTCCCAGGCTGACTCGAGGCGTCTGTCGTTAATATCTGACTTGCCTCTGGTTGGGTCACAGAGAGCCCCTTGTTTAGGTGACATTCCTGAGCCCACCACAGAAATTCTCTCTGAATGCAAGGTAGGATCCGAATGACAGTGTCCAAATCGTGGCAGTGTTGAGTCCAAACGTTCTTGAGATACCATTGTAGCTTCCTCATATGCAGTTTGGCATTGGGAAGAACTAGAATGCAAGATGCCATGAACCCCAAGGCTTGAAGGACTGTCCTTGCAGTCAGCCTGGACATTACTGATAGCTGTTGGAAGTATAAGTGAAGATTCCTTTGTTTGTCCGGGGTAAGAAATGCCATCTGAGCAGCTGTATTCAGTTTCACACCCAGAAAACACATCTCTTGTGAGGGTACTAGACTGGACTTTATTTCGTTCACAGAATACCCTAGGCATCTGAAAACTGTCATTACATACTGCAGATGTTGAAGAAGTTCGTGCTTGCCTTGAGCCAGAATCAAACAGTCGTCCAGATAAGGATAAATTTGAATTCCTGCTAGCCTGAGAAAAGCTATTACTGGAGCCAGGACTTCGTGAATACCCTGGGCAGTAGACAAGCCAAAGGGCAATGCAGAGAACTGATAATGCAAATTCCCATTCGAAACCTCAGGAATTTCCTGCAACTGGGCCTGATAGGAATGTGAAGATAGGCCTCTTTGAGATCCAGAGTCACCATCCAGTGATCTTTGCCCAGCATAGGTAACAGCTGTTGCAGTGTTAACATCTTGAATTTTGGAATTTCCAGAAAGGTATTTAGAATGGACAAGTCCAGAATTGGTCTCCAAGTATTTCCTTTCTTTGGCACTAAGAAAAGACGGAATAAAACCCGTGCCTCTTTCTGCAGAAGGTACTTCCTGTATTGCTTCCAACTGAAGCAGAGAAGAAATTTGAGTCTGCTTCCAGTTTTTGCTGACGAGGCACATCCGCATACCTTTGAAAGGAGGGAATGTGTGAAAATAAAATTTGTAGCCTCGATTTATTATGTCCAATACCCATTTGTCTTGGGTAACCAAATGCCATTTCCTTTGAAAAATCTCAGTTTTCCTCCCAGAGGGCTGCCAGCAAGGCAGAATCCGCAGCTGAAGACACGGGTCATTGGGTCTGTTTCCGAAAGGACTGACCCTGCCCTCCCAGCAGAAGGGGTAGAAGAACTCAAAGACCTAGAAGTAACAGGGCCCTGAGAGGAAGCCCTACCCTACCTCGTCTCGACCTGCCCCTAGACTGATAATCCCAAGAGGGAAAGACCAACCCTTAGCAGGCCAATTCCTACTGAACTTAGGGGCTGAACCTGTAAAAATCCTTAACTGTCTGCATAGACTTAGCTTTTTCCTCCATTTTTTTTAAAACTGACTCTACTGGAGGACCAAAAGAACATCAGATTGTAGAGGAGCATCCATAATTCGAGCCTTAACATGCTCTGACAAGGTCTGATCTTTAAGCCAAGCATGCCTACGAATGACTGAACTAGTAGCAGCCACCCTGGAAGAAGCCTGTAAAGCATCAAAACCACACTGCAAAGAATGCTTACCAACTTGGTCTGAAGCATGCACTAAATCCTGAAGCTCCTTACATTCAATACCTTCAGCTAAAGCATCTACTTTACATTTCAATTGGCCCAGCAAATAATTTTGATACCGAAGCATATGAAACTGACAATTTAAAGCTTTCATAGCCAAAGTAGAAGAGGTATACAGTTTTTTACCCCACCTATCCAGGGCCCTAGCATCCTTGTCCAGAGGAACTGGATTCTTAACCACAGAAGCCCTAACCCCTTTGGGGCCTTGAGTAATAGTTTCTGGATCAGCCCTAGGACTCTTATATAAGTACTTGTGAGCTTCCGGAACCCTGTAGTATCTGTCTGGTTTAACCGGGGCAGGAGGCAGAGAATCTGGGTTAAGGGCCGCCTCAGAAAACACATCCTGAACAACATCCAGCACAGGGGGAATAGCCAAGGGCCTATGCTGAGGCAAAAACAAGAATTCTCTCAGTCTTTTACGGAATCAGAATAATCCTGGCCCCCCATTTGAAATGTTCCTCATGGAATGCAAAGTCTCAGAGAAAGAAAAATCTTCTGGAGGGGCAGAAGGAGTAGAGTCCGCAGCCTCCGAATCAGAATAGGGAGGGAAAACCTGAAGTTCTTCTACAGAGGAATCTGACTCATTGGAAGACTGAACCAAACCCTCCAACTCTGGCTCTACCCTGGGCCTCTTAGGGGGCATAGAACCCTAATTAAAGTAATCAAATCTTCAGCCATCTTTAACATGTGCTTCCTAGGAGCTGGACCCTGGGGACACGCACCAACAGGGACAGACTTAGACTTAGAATGGGCATTGCTATGAGAAGGAGGAGGCCTAACTACCCTATGAGGGAGGGAACCACTGACATTAGAGAAGCACCCTCAGCCTGGCCTAAAAGGGAAGAAATTGGAACAAGGCTCCCCTTAACCGGGGAAACCCCCAAACCCCTGAAGACCCAGGGCATCAAACGTCCGGAGTGGGGTATCTGTTTGGACGAAATTTTTTGTTTTTTAAAAAACCGCCCGGGAATCCACCCATGTTTTTCAGTTACAAACAATCCCTGACGTCAAGGGATTTTAATTTTCCCTTTTAAAAGTAGACAAAGGGCAAAACCGTGCTCCCCCCTGGGGGGAAATGAAGGTTGGTAACCCCTTGAAATTTTTTTCCCCAAAAGAAAAAAGGGGAAAAAATTTTTTTCTGACACCTCAATTTTTTCCAAGAACAAAATGTAAAAGGTTTTTTAATTCTTTTAAATTAAAACATTTTCAAAAAGAATTGAATGCTGTCTGCTAAAAATTGCAGAAAATTGAAAAAATTTTTTGTTTTTTAAATTAAAACTTATGTAAATTCCATGACCCCGGGAAGGGCAAGGGCCCCTTTCTACATAGCACAGTTGATTAGCAAAGGCATTGCCTCTAGAGCAAAGGAGGTTATAACCCCTCTATACTCATCACTAATCAGGCCCATAAATGAGTGTAATGCCCCTTTCAACAGGTACAGTACAAAGCACCTGAAGCAACTGGAGAGACCTCAGAGGTTTCTAACTAAGAAGATCAAGGGACTCCAGCATGTACCTTACACAGACAGACTAAAGTCTCTGTCACTATTCTCAGTATCATATAGACTTCTTAGGGGAGACTTATGCCTGGATTATAGAGCAATCTCTGACCCAAAAGTAATGAATTTGCTGCACATCCATAAATCAATAAGGACTAGAGCTACCCATTTCAGGGACCTAAATATGGCCTGCGACTTGAATAGAATGTGCTGGAGGGACAGACTTGTCTTTCAGTGACTGCTGCACCTTTGGAATAGGCTGCCAATTCATGTAGACCAGAGAACCTCTATGACACTGCTCAAAAGGAACTTGGACAAGTGGATGGGGCACCCTACATTCTTACCAGGGATAGTGCCCACAACCCTCCTGGACATGGGCAGTCATTACTAAATACAGTCCTGGATATTGACTAGAGTATCTATGGAATTATATTTTGGTGAAATGGCTAGGATTGAAATGACCTCTGTGTCAATAGCCTAGTAACCTACTATGATCCTGTGTTCCTATGGTACTGGAACAAGTGCTGACGTGCCAGGGACTGGCAACTGACTTTTGCCTCTTCACAGAATAGTATGTTACCGTGGTGCAGAAAGTCCTTCTGATGCTGGTCTGCAGGGTATCTGAACTGGTTCTTTGTAATCTGTGTAACATTTAGCATTCAAAATGTGAAATAAGGGATAAGACATAAGCTTGCTGCCAACTCAGATTTTCTTTCCAGCACTTTACTAGAGTGTAGCAGTGTTGTTTTTAATTAACTTATTTGCTAATTAGAATTAGCAGCTCAGTTTTGCTAATTAATTAGAATTAGAACTAGCTGTCTGACATATCTAATTAATTAGACTTAGCAAACATTGAAACTAATTAACTAATTAGATTTTTAATTAGCAACTTACTGTCAACTATCTTAACATGAGACTTGTCAATGCAAGTGTTCAACTTGAAAACAATGGAGTCAGTGTCAAATCATAAAAGTTAAACAGTATCTCTAAGCACATGTTTAGCTAAATAATCAACTGTACAGCACAACACATTTAAAACCATAAGATGGTAAAATCATCAAATAGTAATGTTCATCAGTTGGTCTCTGTTGCACTTGTCAATGATAAGCAACTCCAGTGATGTATCACCAAGTCTACTTCGCTAGCTGAAGCAATGTAGCTAGCAGCACTGAAAACCCTTTCAATGTTTGCTGAAGTAGCAGGTATACAGTGGTGCTTAAGATGTAACTTGTATAAGGTTGGAAATGACTCTTGGCACGCAATGTCACTTCAGTAGACTAGTGGCTCCAAGCTGCTGCATGGTCATGACAAATACAATCCCAATTCTGATTCAGTGCTGTTTGTTGGTGTGCTGCTGTTTTCCATCATGTATGAAAATAGAATGTCCAACTGTGAAGCTGATGGTTGTTGCTGTGGTATTGGTGCATGGGTGACTTCTTCTTCTGCAGGTAGTCGATGTTTATATGATTGACTTAGTACTTGCATCTCAGTCATTAATGCCTGTCATGCTGCATTGCTATCACCTGGATCTGTTGTCCACCTCAGTTTGAATCGTGGATCCACAGCTGTGGTGATAAGACAATGTGCCTGGCAAAACAGATAATCACATCTGTGGTTCAGTGATGCAAAGACACCAGATTTGACTGATGTACAAGGCTGTAGTTCAGTCCTCTCCATGTGTTTCTTCAAGCCAACTATTGTCAGTAGAATCTGACTACTCGTCACAACAACTTCAGATTCGAGGCAAACAGTAGCTACTTCAAATGGACTCAAGAGCTGCATCATTTCTCATAGCACAGCAAAGTTGTTTGGTGTGAGAGTAATTCTAAATGACAGAATATCGCAAACACACTGAAGGGTGCCTTCATGTTGTGACTCGATCTTAACAGTTGCCGAAATCATTGACAGTTTACTGTTCCATAGTGTACTGTTCGAGGATAGAATTTGGATCGATGCTTCTGCCTTCAACAACTCCATAACTAGGCATGACTTATGAAGAGCTGACACAAAACTATCACATTTGGCCAAGACATTGTTCTTTGGTGAAGCTTCAGCAAGTCTGGAGAGAACTGCCAACTGCAAAGTGTGTGCCATGCACATGCAATGCACAGGTACTGGACTGCTGCCCTCTTCTTCAAGTCATTCCCAATCAACTGGAACATGTTCCCTCTTCTCCTGCTTCAACATAATCACCTTCCTCCTTTTCATCTGGAACTATCAAATCAACAGGCTTCAGGAATGCCTTCACTATGTTGGCGACATTATTTGTGACTTTTCTGGCAACTGTCATTAGACTTGTGAATTGTTTCATAACAGATTGATAAATTACAAAAACCCAAGCTAGTGTTTACCTTTCCACATGCATCCAGGTTTATAAATGTATTTTGACTTGAATTAATCTGGAGCTATGCCAGAGTTTGTCACAGTTTGTGATTGATTGAGGATGAGATTCCAAATATTTTGGTTGTTCCTTCTCTGTTACTGGCCTTAGAAGATGTTTATAAAACTGCATGTAAAGCCCCTTTGGCTAGTGAACCAGTTCCTAAAAATGTTATAAGGAAATACAAAGTGTACTCTGATCTGGGAACTCTGCTGTTTTGTCAGCTGACACAGCTGCGGTTTCTCAAGATGCCAACTCTAACAAGAGAGCCTTGGCTTCTTATAACCCTAAATTGCCTGATAAAATTGGCAAGTGGTTAGAATCTCAAGGAAAAAAGTTGGCTCAGTCTAGCAATTTAATTTTAAATTATCAGGGCTTCATAATGGAAATCATTTTTCAATTTGCTTACAGTTTAGATGACTTTGCTGTATCTTTTCTTGTTGAACAAAAGTATTATAGGAAAGAGAACACAGAGTACAATGGAGGCTAGTACGAAATAGAAAACTCAACAATTAAAAAAGCACCAGTGGAGGAAATAAAGCTCAGTCTTTCCTTCAAACACAGGTTTAATACCAAGGCACGACAAATCCACCATAAACGCAATAATCTCCAAAAAACTGGTCACAAGCACTAACGCTATGTCTACACACTTGCGTTTTCGTTTGTAACACTTCTTCAGATGCAAAGAATAATTAATTAACAATACATCACAGTTTATATACGCATATTCATTATACTAATTACTTAATTAGAATTTAATTCATGCTCATTAAAGTTCAAATTACACTGTCCTTTATTACAAATACCTACTCAACCATTCATATTTTAACTAAAAAAGCTTCTTTATAACTTCTTTATAAGAATCTAAAATACTTTTAATATATACATTTCAAATTCCCTTAATTATAAATATTGCGTTTATGGTGGATTTGTCGTGCCTTGGTATTAAACCTGTGTTTGAAGGAAAGACTGAGCTTTATTTCCTCCACTGGTGCTTTTTTAATTGTTGAGTTTTCTATTTCGTACTAGCCTCCATTGTACTGAGTATCGTTTTGTTATGGAGGTGGAGGAGGGCTCTACCATACCCACTGAGGGTGAGACACGATTGGGCACTAACGACAAACTTGACAAACTCTCCGACCAATTAACTCAGTTGTTAGAGTTAATGGTAGAAGGAGGGAGTGCTATACGTAGATCATCGACGGAGATTCCGGATAACCAGGAAGCGCTACCCAGAAGGGTGAGGAAGGGACCAAGGTTTAACGCTAGCAGCCCTGTTGAGCGTAATGCGGAGACTGGCATGATAGCAGTGAGTGAAAGGACTCAAATCGATAAGGGAATTCCTTCTATCTTTAGATCTAAGCAGGAAGAAGAGATTATACCAATTTCTAACCAGCGATTTGAGGAAAACAAAGGAGCAAGACCAAAAAACAATGGCTTATACTCTAGAGGTTACAGCGACGTTGTAGCCAGTAACAGGCGAACAGGTAACCGCAATGGCGATATTATACAGATTCAAACGGACTTTACTAGTGTTTTTAATACAAAATATTGTTTTAGCTCTAAAAATGCACAGAAAATGAATGTGAAAGAAGTTAATTGTACCTTTAAACATAACATGCAGCTTTTTGATGAAATGCTGTTTAAATTCAAAAGTTTGGAGTTGGAAAATGCATATTTAAATGAGTGTTTAAACTTGAATATAGTGCCCAAAGGCTTACGAGTATGTAAATACCCTAACAAAGTTAGGGTAGGAAGTGAATTTCACCAGGAATTGCTTACTATTTTTGATAAATGTGGTTTGGAGATTTTGAAAGCTATAATTAAGGAAAACATAAGGGAAATGGAGGGGTTAAATAAGAAAATTGAGGAGCTTAACACTTGTATAACTGAAGATCTACTTTTTTTCTGCTGAAAACCAGGCAAAATATCAAACAATTTTGAAAAATATTGAGAAAAGTTTAGGAAATGTGTTTGAGAGAAAATGTAGGAAACTAGGGAGGGATATAGCGGAATATAAAGAAAAAATTAATTATCCCAAACCCCGAGACGTTTCCAATTATAAATCTAGTTTAGGATATAATCAGGTGAATGTTAATGATGACTTAAATTTTGAAGAAAGGTTTGATAATGGTGACAATGAAGATGTCCAGGAGTTCCCAGAACTTAGGAGGTCGGAGAGAATTAGGAATAATTACCAGAAGAGTTTTCAAAAAAACTACCAAGAGGGGGGGGGGTCAAAAACAACAGTATCAGTACAGGAACAGGAACAGGGTTTACAAACAATGGTAAGCAACTATAGGGGGGGAGATGAAAGCGAACCCCAGGCTAACCATATGACAAAGGATGGCGTAGTATGGAAACTAAATGATTATTGTATTTATAATTATAGTGCTTTGGAAATCACTGAAGTTTTTTTTCATTTATTTACCAAGGGATTGAAATTTGTACCAAATAGAAAAGCTGATTTAAGTAAAGTATTGATTGATTGAAAATTATTTATTAGAAAGAAAAACTTGGACCTGATTTACAAAGGACAGGACGTGAATAATTTTAACAACAACACTAATAATACCCTTAAGAAAAGAAGTGTTTACAACCCACCTGTAAATCAGCAATTAAAGAACTTTGAAATTATGATGGAGAAAGTATTAAGGAAGGAACTATCTAAAAATTGGGTGGGAACAAATATTTCTAAGGAAGAAAATGAGTTGTTACAACAACTATCTAGAGACCCCACCATAAGAATACTTAGACCGGATAAAGGAGGGGGAACTATTATAATGGATCAAGTATACTATGAAGCTAAAATGTTAGAAGTGTTAGAAAATGAAGAAAGATATATGAGAGCATCTATAAATGAAATCAACATTGGAAATAAAAAGGTGTTCATAGTACTAAACGATTTGTTATTAGAGGGCTCAGTGGATTTGAATACATTCAAATTTTTGTATGTGGAAAAACCTAAAGTTCCCAATATATTTGGGATACCAAAGGTACACAAAAATGTATCAAATCCACCGATGAGACCTATAGTGTCATCGGAAGGGTCCGTGACAGCCCCTTTAGCCAAAGGGTTAGATAACAAATTAAAAGTAGTATTAAATGAAGGGGTTGGTATTGTGAAAGACTCCTGGGACCTATTGCGGAACTTAAAAGAAGAACTATTTGATGACAAGATAATATTCATAACTATGGATATAGTGGACCTTTTTTCGTCCATCCCTTATAAGGAGGGAATGGAGCTATTTGAGGAAGCCTTGATTAAGTATGGAAAATTTTCACATAATGATTTCTGCCTGATTTTAACATTAATGGATTTGGTTCTGAACAATAATTATTTGCATTATGAAGGAGAATTTTTTAAGCAGATAAAGGGAGTAGCCATGGGTGCACGATGTGCACCCATTTATGCCAATATTATTTTGGCTACATGGGAACATAAGTATGTTTTAAATTCCCAGTTCAAGAATTGTTGGAAATTGTACAAGCGTTACCTAGATGATATTTGCCTTTTATGGATTGGTTCTGAAGCAGATTTTACAGCTTTTTTAGAATATTTATCTAGTACTACTAGTTTTCTCTCTTTTACCTCCACTTTAAATAAAGAATGTTTGAAATATCTGGACATTTTTGTAGGTAAGGATGAGGGAAATTTCTTTTCTAAGGTATTTAGAAAAGATAGTTATTCTAATTCTTTCCTGGCATATAATAGTGCCCACCCTCACCATCAGAAGAAGGGTATAATTAAGGGACAATATGTCAGGGGTAGCAGAATGACCTCAAGAACTAAGGATTTTGAAGAAGAATGTGGAAAATTACATAAAATGTTCTTAGATAGAGGCTACCCTGACATGTTGATTAAAGAAATTGAAGAAGAAGTGGTCAAGGGAAGAATTGATAAATACCAGCCCATGTTAGGGAAGGATGAACGACAAATGGGTGATAGTAAATATGACCAATTTGATGGGGAGAGTAACTTTATAATGGATTTTAGTGGTGAGGCCAATATTATCAGAAATCTATTAGAAAAGGAATGGCAAAAATTTGGTGAAATTTCGGACCTGGATTGTATATTTAAACACCCTTTAAAATGTACATATAGGAAAGGCAAGAACCTTAAGAATTATTTTGAGACTAAAGGAAAGGGGGAAAGAAAGAAGAAAGGGAGACTATGCACATTTAAATGTGGAAATTGCCCCCAATGCCCCTTTATCTGTGTTAAGGACACAGTTTTGGTCAGTAGTAGGGACATTTTGATTAGGAGTAACCACTTTGCAAACTGTCAAATGAGTGGCATAGTATATTTAAGCATGTGTAGAAAATGTGATGCATTTTATGTAGGTAAATCTGAAAGGAGGTTAAAAAAAACGAATTTATGAGCATAACTATGACATAAAAACTAGATGCATCAACAATGCCCTTTACAGACATAAAACTAAATGTGTGGAAGCAACTTTTTGCTTTTTTGTACTAGAAGTGGTAAACAAAGAGGTGAGGGGGGGACCTTGGGAGGACACTATTGAGTACAAGGAGTTGCTATGGCAACTACAGCTAGAGTCATATAATCCGCCTGGTTTAAACAACTCAGTGTCCCTAACCCCAGTGCTAAAAATGAGGGCAGCTAAACTATGAACATAATAAGGAGGGTAGTTAAAATATGAGTACAAAATTAAATCTTTTAAGCTTTTAAATGTTATTGTTTGTAAATTAATGTTTGTAATTTAATGAAATAACTTTTTAATGTGTAATTGTTTTAATGTATTTTAATGTATTTTTAATGTGGTTGACACTCAAGAAAGAAAAACATTAACTCCAAACAGTTACTGGTTTTTAATGTGCATTTTAGAAATTATAATATATTTTGAACACTAGAGGGAGCTAGAATGCAATGTAATAAATGTAATGCATAGTTTTTATAAAAGTGTTTTTTAAGAAAATTTAGTTATTTTAAAGTAAATTAAGTAGGCTATAAAGTAATTTATAATTAAGGGAATTTGAAATGTATATATTAAAAGTATTTTAGATTTTTATAAAGAAGTTATAAAGAAGCTTTTTTAGTTAAAATATGAATGGTTGAGTAGGTATTTGTAATAAAGGACAGTGTAATTTGAACTTTAATGAGCATGAATTAAATTCTAATTAAGTAATTAGTATAATGAATATGCATATATAAACTGTGATGTATTGTTAATTAATTATTCTTTGCATCTGAAGAAGTGTTACAAACGAAAACGCAAGTGTGTAGACATAGCGTTAGTGCTTGTGACCAGTTTTTTGGAGATTATTGCGTTTATGGTGGATTTTGTTGTGCCTTGGTATTAAACCTGTGTTTGAAGGAAAGACTGAGCTTTATTTCCTCCACTGGTGCTTTTTTAATTGTTGAGTTTTCTATTTCGTACTAGCCTCCATTGTACTGATTATAGGAAAGAGGTTGTTTTTAATGGGACTGTTTCAAAATGTGTTTAGAGGAGTGTCTTGGAAGGTGCAGACATTATTTTAGAAACACAGCTTCTTCTGTTGTATTGAGAAGATTTGCTTTGTAACATAACCAGAATTTTTCTGAGGATATAAAAAGATTTTGAATGCTCTTTTAAGCCTGAATTTGTGTCTGGTCGTGCTCCTACCTTTATTTTCAATAGGTGGGATAACAGAAGTAAATAGATGGATGGGGTATCTAGAATGTTTCATATTCCCAGGTTATCCCCTAATAAGGTGCTCAACTTCAAAGGGCAGAAAAACAAAAATCCTAGAATAACAAGAGTCTGGGTGCCAAGGGGAAATGGTAGGAGGATACTGCTTCCAAACCAAAAAAAAGGATTCCTTTCCCAAAAGTGATCATTCCCTGTTAAAGAACAACTATGCCAAGACTCACGTTATCTCACTGCTTCCTCTTGTCCCTCCCCTCCTTTCACTGTCTCTCAGACTTTAACTCAACCCAGCAGCCTGGCTATGAATAGGCTCAGATAAGTGGGTGCTGAGAATTAATCTGTGAGGATACTCTTGGCTGTAGACAGAAAATCTTCCTCCCTTTGGTGGGATCCCCCTCCACCCTCCAGACTAGATACGGCTGTTCTCTCTGCTATTCTTTCACAAGTTGCTAACAGGGGTTATGGAATCAGTTCCTGCACCACAAAAAAGAAAAGGATTTTGTATCAGAATTGTTTTGGTTCACAAAAAAGAGCTATCTTGGAGTCTAGTGTTAGATATGGTGTACCTCAGTACCAACAAGTCCCCAAATTCAAAATACTTACCCTACACATGGTCCTACCCCTTTTCTCCATACCACTCATGATGACTTTACATCTGAAGGATGTTTATCATCACATGCCAATTTTTCCCAACTTCATGTTGAACCTACAAATGTCCTGCCTCACAACCTCAAAGAATTGTCTTCCTGGGGTGCATGATGGAAACAGAAAAAAGTATGGTCTTTCTATCAGAAGACATAGTCCTGACTAATCAGAACATTTTCAGGGATTTCTCTGTCTTCAAGAAGCTCCCTCCGCAAGAGTTTTTTCCAAATTCTAGGCCTCATAGCATCAATGATCCTCATGACATTATGGGCCAGACTCCACATGAGAAAGATTCAATAGTACTTAAAAATTTGTTAGACCCAGCACCTGCTTCTCCTGGTGTTCCAGGTATCAGTGCTGGATTTAGGGATCAGATGTCTCTTAATCCAGAACTACCCTTCTCTCTCTAGAACTGAGTTCAATCAGGCCAAACTGACATGTCAGATTTTGCATGGAGAACAGTGTACAGGGGAGTTCATGCTCAAGGTGAATGGGGTCCTTTGGATGCTACAAAGGACATAAAAATCAAAGAAATATTAGGAGAGCTTCATACCTTAAACGTTCTCTATCACTTAGGGCTTCCAAGTCTCCTTTTATTGGTCATAGCACCACAGCCATGTAGTACCTGAACAAACAAGGGGTTCCAAGGTTATACCCTGTTTACTGGTTGGCCACAATGGCCTGGGAGCTAGCCTTACAGCATTCTATGACACTTCAGGCCTCATACATCCCATCAGGCAAAATCTAGAGGCAGGCAGATCCCAAATGGACACACAAGTGGAAACTCAGGACAGGAGTTCTGCCTGGATTTGATCCAGATGTGGGGAACACTTCAAATAGTTCTGTTCACCTCCTTTCAAAACAGACAGTTGGAAAAATGTTGCTTGAGACATCCTTGCAGCCATGCTTGGAGGACAGAATCATTCTCATTCCCTTTGACAGGAATGTTCCTTTATGCATTTCCTCTGTTTCCACCAGTACCCAAGGTCCTTATGAAGATTTAGAAATAATTTCCAAATATCTGTGTGTTGACCCCCTTTTGGTCTAGGCAAAGCTGTGAGAAGTGAGACGTGTTTTGTACAGTACTTTTTCATTGAAAGTGGAACACATCTTGTTTTAAAATGGATCCTGAAGGCATGAATGAGCCTATCTTAGTTTTTTTCCTCTGTCTTGGCATTTCCTACTGCCAAAATGGAAGAAATTAACTTATGCTTAATAAGGGAAAACTCAGAAAAGGGGTCTGCAAATTGTTAGTAATCAAAAGAACATATAGAGGTGTTTAGTTTTATTTGGCCAGTGGCTATAGCCTGATAAATAAAATGTTTGCTCGGAGCTTTTGTAGTATAAAGATGACTAGAATTTCTTTATTCAGAGAGACAAGACCTTGATTGCTTAGTCTCCCATGTACGTTTTGTTCTTTTAAAGTAAATAAGGTCTTTCTTCTCTGCTGAACTGTGTTGTATGATTTATTATTTTTTTTTGTAGCATAACAGTGCCATTTGAGACTCAGATTTCGAGCCATCTGAGGATTGCTACAGCAGAAATCACCTCTTGGACCATCTGACAGTTTTCTCTCTGTTGTGTTTCTCTTGTGGTGACTGTCAGATATACTCCTTTCACCTCTGCAGGTAAGTCTTTAAGTGATTTTTTTTTGTATAGTAAAATGATCTCTTGTATGAGAATAGATTTTACTGTATGAGTGTGAGCATTATTGTGTGAGAGCAGGTCTTTCTTGTGTGAAAGTGGGTTTTAGTTATGAGAGCGGGTATTTTTTTGATTGTTTGGATTTTACAGTGGGTGCTAATGTGGAGGTATTGAAAGAGCTGGAGTCTGGGATTCCAGCTTAGCATATGTTTCATAATTATCAAAGAGACAGTTGTAATTATTTGGAAAAGTGGTCTGAGCTCTCTAAAAATGACAGTACACAGCGGTTCCCTGAAGGTGGATTTTTTGATAAGGCTATTTTAGAAACTATTAAAGAAATTTAGAAGGAAATAAAGTACCTGCCTCTTGTTGATTGTCTTTTTATGACTGGTAAGATGATTCTAAAAATAAGGAAAAGGAATCCGCAGTTAGAAGTTTTACACTTAATTCTTCAAAATTAAAAATGCATTAGAACAGTTAACACATTACAGTGCTGCAGAGAATTCGCACAGCACTTGGGGACTTTATGCTCTGAAACAGCTAGAAAATCTAAAGATAACTCAGCAGAAATCTTCTGATGACTGGCCCCTGATCCTCTCCATACCCCCTCACCCTTATGCAGACCAACCTGCATCTGAATTTTAGCAGACTGTCCTCCCTCCCCAGGAGCACAGGCAGAAAGTGAACAATTTGAACAGAAATCCTGTACAACTTCCCCTGTTAATTCTAGTTCTCAGGTAACTTCTATTGCATCAGCCCATCCTAAAGTTTCTGTTTATAACATTATATTGCAGTCACAACAGCAGAAAGACACAAAGCTGCCTCGGGCTAAAATATCAGAATCAGAATAGCAATAGAAAGAGGCAAAAACTGTGTCAGAAGCAGATCTCTGTGAGAAAACAACTAGGCAAGTTAAAAAAGAGATTTGGTAAAAGGACTTCTAGCAAAATAAATACCTTTAAGAAATGTAAGCAGTTAATAATATAATTTCCAATAGTTATTGATTGGGAAAAGTATAGATGGAACCCACTTTCTAGGCAGAGTTCAGAGCATGATATACTTTTGACATATCCTCTGATAAGGACACCTCCACTAACACTTCACTACTTGATGCTGCTGAAATTCACCCTTTGAGATAAGTACGTAATCCTGCAGCAGTGTGGGACAGAGATGATGAGCCCACCATAATGGTGGTTCACCCATGGATCATGGTAGATTTTCAAACTATTTTAGATTTTCTCCCTCCAGTCTGCATGCATTCAGCTAACTATGCCAAAATTTTAGGACACAAACATTGTAAAACTCCACTATTGAAGATTTACGGTCTGTTTTGAAGGCTTCTACCTCAGCAGATAAATTAAAAAAGATAGAGGAAAAGTTTGCTTTTTGGTAATACTATTCCAAAACATAGCACTGAAAAACTTATTGAAGGCAATAACTGGTATGCCCTCCAACACCTAACTGGGCATTAATTAAAGGCATTGTACGGAAAGAAAGTGATTCTATTGATGCATACTTGCAAAACATGATAGATGAGTTTGAGGCTTTTTCAGGGCACCCAGACCCCACAGAAGATGCAGCAGCCAGTGCGCTGTCAGCAGCATTTCTGGAAGGACTACTACTGCCTATGTGAGTCCAGATAAAATGTCCGTTTGAATTGGCCCAGTATGGATATACATGAAATCATTAATTAGGCATAGTATGTAGCAGACAATATAGTTAGGGAAGAAAAAGAGCAGCAAAAGAAATGACTAGATGTTCAACCTCAACAGTTTGAAACAAATTTCAGGGGAAGGAGGCATAACAGGTGAAACAGGGGAGGAAGAGGCAGGTTTAGATTTTTCTTACAACAAGCCCTAGGACAGTTTCCACAAGGCTGTTATCGTCCTGCTCAAAATCAAATTCAGCAGAGTGTAGTACATATCAACCATTGTGTTAACTGTCGCCAAAACAGACACTAGTGTAATGAATGCCCTTATCTTCAGCCAGTTAATCTGTGCTTTCAACATGCAAATCAGCCTAACATTCAAGCCCAACAGTAGGTGAGGAGACAGCCTCCAACAATGGATTATCCCTTGGTTGCCACAAATGTGGCAGCAGGTGAAATAGGACAGCCATAAAAAGGACACGGCTAGTTCCCTTCTTACTAATAGACCAGGAAGGTCCTTTTGTTAATATTAAAGTGCATAATTCTAATCCTCCTTCCTTCCATGGCACAGAAGCAACCCAATCTATGATAACTTTGTCCCATGAGAAAAGCCTTCTGCTTTCTACAGATTCTATTATTAAAGGTGTAGGGGTCTTCGGGTTCCATTGGATTACCCAGAAACAAAGTCTGTCCCAGTTCAGATAGGTCCATTACTATATCAGAATGCGTTTATTGTAGGAAATTCCACCTTTCTGAATTTGTTAGGTGGAGATTTATTGTATAAGCTAAAGTGCATTATGTTTTGCACTCTGGATACAGTCTTTCTGAATAACCCAAATGAGCCCTCTCCACTGGATCAGTATTCAGCCAATATTTGTTCAGACAGAGATACGTTATTCACAGTGCTTAGATCAGAATAAAACTTCAGTGTGGCTGACCTAGAGGGCCTTGAAGCTGTTCTTCCACAGTTTTGTCACCCATGACAATGAGGTAGGACTCATAAAAGATGCAGAACCCAGTTATTGTTTTTTAAAGTCTCATGACTCCCTACCGATGGCAGTCCAGTATCAATTATTATCAGAGGAAAAGAAAGTAATTTAATTTGTTATTTCCATGCTACTTCAGCAAGGAGTAATAGTCCATAGTAGAAGTCCATACAATATGCCTATTATACTGGTTAAGAAACCAGGTAAAGACACCTACAGATTTGTACAAGATATAGAAGTAAATGCAATAGTAATGTCAGCTTTTCCCATAGTGGCTAACCCAGCTGTCATGTTTAGTTCTGTTTCTCCAGTAGTCACTGCCTTTTCAGTGATTGATATTTCCTGTGCTTTCTTTTCTATCCCTATTCAGCCAGTCAGTACTTATTTGCTTTTACTTACAGGGGTCAGAAATATAGATGGACAGGGTTACCTCAAGGATATATAGAATCACCCACCTTCTTTTCTACAGACATGAAGAAACAACTAGATAAAATTCAATTTCCTTGTAGTATGTGGAAGATTTGCTTTTAGGTTCTGAGTCCTAATCTGGCTGCTGACAGGATACTATGTTTCTTTTGACTAAATTAGCGGAATTGGGGTTCAAGGTGAACAAGAAAGTATTGCAGTGGAAATCACAAGTCCAATATGTAAGACGTCTTATTTCATAAGCATTTCAATAAGTCTTATGGGTACTGCTATCAGAGCTGCACCAAGCCCTACAACTTTGAAGCAGTTAACAAGCTTTTCTGAGACTGCAGGTTACTGCTGTCAATGGATATCGAATTATACAGAAGTAGTAAAGCCTCTGAAAGAATTATTGAAAAAAGATATCCCTGTACCATTGCTTTGACAAAAACACCATGAACAAGTTTTTGTTCATCAAGAAAACTCCTTCCTGCTCTTTGGGAGACCCATTTATTCAAAGAAATGTTTCTTATTTTGGTGTGAAAGAATTAAAGTAGCATTAGGATCACTAGCACAGCACAGAAATGATGTTTTTAGACCAGTTGCTTATTTTAATACAAATCTCCCTTTTAAAGAAATTCACCAAGGGCAATTACCACAAGGTTTCTCACACTCTGGATCTGCTCACACTGTGTCAAGGATGACTGGTGCTCCTTAACTTACAGCAGTTGCTACTGACAATCTGGATGATTCTATTTGATACCTTTTAGGTACTTGTTCCATGAGGATATGCAGCAGGTATTTAAGGAGGCACATAAACCTGCAACTAGAAAATCTTATGTTTGCAAGTGGACTAGGTTTTCTAGGTGGTGCATTACTGATATCAGAGGGCCTGGTATAATGTCTGTCCCTCTGGTTTTGAAATATTTGTGTCAACTACTCAATGATGGCTTATCGTACGCATCCATCAAGGTGCATCTTGTGGCCATATTAACTGGTCTGCCCATATCTCCCTCTTTTGTCTCTTTTTGTGGTCAAACAGTTCATGAAAAGAGTGTTGCACTTGAGACCCCCCCCCCCCTTGTAAAAGCAAATTACTCCTCCTCCTCCTCCTTGGGATGTGAACCTTTTTTCTTGAAAAATTGATATTACTTCTTCTTGAACATGCCATTCACGCTGATTTGAGGTTCATCACTTAGAAAACTGTTTTGCTTATTGCTCTGACATCTGCAAGGGGAGTCTGAGCTGCAAGCTCTCATAGTGGGTCAGACTTATCTGATTTTCCACAAGGACAGGGTTGTATTATGCACTAACCGTTCTTTCATGCCAAAAAAGTTGTTTCTGAATTTACCTTGTATCAAACTATCAATGTCCCAGATGTTCATCGTGTTTCACTGTTGCAGTCATTACACTTGGGTTATCCTGCTGGCAGGCTACCCACAGTCGGCCTGAATTCCAAAGTCCTGGTCCGGCGTCGGTTGCTGTCGCCTCTTCCCTGACGTCAGTACGCCAGGGGTATAAAAGATGCAGCCGACGCCATTTTCTTCAGTCTTTCTTGCCGCGCGGTGCCCGAAGCAAAAGCAGTTTGCAAGTGCCGGTCGGCCAACTCCTGAGATTTTCGAAATCGAATTTCAGATCCGAAGTCTTCAATAAAGCTAAGTACCCCATTGGGGAAACTTTTTTGTTGCTCCAGACCAATGTCAGAAAAAGTTAACAATTGTATTTCTTGTGGGAAGTAAATAGCTCATAAGGATTTCCACTCTTACTGTATTCCTTGCCTAGGCCCTGACCACGACGTTGCTAGTTGTCGGTTTTGTGCTAGATTTAACCAACGCACTATTAAGCGTCGGTACAATTTTGCTTTTCATTATTTTGGCAGAAGGTTTAACTACATAATGCCGTCAAAACAACCGATGACCAGAATTCATAAAAAACACAAGGATAAAGACAAGGACAAGCATCCGAGGTCCAAAACAGACGACGAAGCCTCTTCTAGGCCAGTCGCCGGTTCGCCAGTGCTCACTGAGGCGCTTTCGCAGCCCCTGACTCCCACTACCTCAGAGCCACAGGCCGCCTCCAACTCCCACGTGGAGACATCTAGGCCTGTGGATACTCAAGATATTGGCCCTTCAGAAATTAATCCCTCAGATGGGTCCGGAGCTGCTGAGCAGGCATCGGCTTCTGAGGGTGTCTTCAGACCTACACAACTTTATATAAAGCCTACTTCAGCATCCAAGACAAAGTCTAAAACAGTTTTAAAGACAAGGAAACCAGTACAGCATTCTCCAGGACAGACTTCTATGCCTAAGAAACAGATGCTCAAAATGGCCGAAGACCTAATTACTTTGATCAGGGGTTCCCATCCCCCCTCCTGATAAGAGGCCTAGGCAAGGCACTGAATATGATTCCTCTGATCAGGTTTCCATTTCCTCTGATTTCTCTTCCGATCAGGGATATTCTGTTCCTCCCTATGAGGATTCTGATGCTGAAGATTCTGTTCCTTCAGCTTCTCCTCCTGAGGACTATTCATTTGGGGAAACCCTGCATACCATGAGGGAACATTTCCATTGGGAGAGCCAGGACTATTCCGATTCTAAGAAAAGACTTAGAGACTTTCTTTTACTTCCTCACCTCAGACCTCTTGCAATTCCCCCTGTTCTAGACATAGTAGATGATGTTTTTTCAGAGGCCTGGCCTGTCTCCAGACTCTTTATCTCCTGCCCCTGTTAAGCCGGACAGATACTACAGGGTCCCAGACTCCCATAAATTTCTTTACAAAAACCCTGCTGCTGACCCAGAAACTATCTCATAGGGTCCCAAAGGAGTCAAGGCTGCTTCTGCCAAAATCCCTGTCCCCTGAGACAGAGATTCTAGGGCTTTGGACAGATGGGGGAAAAAAGTTTACACTTCTGCTACCTTGGCTGTAATGGCTTTAAATTGTCAATTTCATATGCTCAGATATCAGCAATACTTAATGTCTTTGTTAAAACAAAAAATGTTGACAAATTCTGAATGTTCTGAGAACAAAGATTTGCAGGATTTATTGCATGCAGCTGAACAAGTGGGAAAACATACTTTGCAATGTGGCTATGATTCACTGGAGGCCTTGTGCAGGGCCGCTGTTACAGATTCTGTTATTAGAAGGCATGCTTGGTTAAAGGAACAGAATCTGCCTGATCATGTTAAAGCAAAATTATTGGATGCTCCATTACAGCACGATACTTTGTTTGGTGTTAAGGCAGAAGAGGTGTTGAAGAAAATGGAGGATAAGGCAAAATCAATGCAGACAGTAAAGGATTTCTTACAGGTACAGCCACCCAGATTTAGCGGGAAATGGCCCTCTAAGAATTGGTCCTTTCCAGTGTCAGACAGACTACAAAGAGGCAGATTCAGATGCCCTAGAGACAGGCAACAGTCCCAGGGCTCATACAGGCCCAAACAATGGGGTGCTTCTACCTCCAAAAGCGGAGAAGACAAATCACAGCCTTATAGAAGACAGTCCCAATGACTTCCCTCTGCCAATGCCAAGCACTTATTTTTTGGCAGCACCATTAGGGGGAAAGCTAGCACTTTTTTCACAAAACTGGCACAAGATCACAAAGGACAAATGGGTCTTAAATATAGTCTCTCAGGGCTACAGGTTCCACTTTCACACCCTTCCAAATGCAAAAGGTATGCCAGACCTGCCACACAATCAATGGCAAGAGGCACAAAAACAAGTTTCTTCTCTCATGGACATGGGGGCTATTCAGCCAGTGCCACAACAAGAGCAGGGGCAAGGATTTTAATCAAGACTTTTCTTAGTACCAAGAAAGGACAAAGCCTGGAGACCAATTCTGGACCTGTCTACTCTAAATACTTTTCTGGACATCCCAAAATTCAAAATGTTGACTCTGCAGCAGCTTCTGCCCATGCTGGACAAGAAGGCTTGGCTTGTAACTTTTGACCTCAAAGAAGCATGCCTGCATGTCCCAATCAGACAATCTTGCAGAAGATACCTCAGATTCATAGTTGGCTCAATGCACTACCAATTCTCTGCACTGCCCTTTGGCTTATCTACTGCGCCCAGGGTCTTCACAAA
The DNA here is from genome assembly GCF_019279795.1 of Protopterus annectens. Lineage (NCBI taxonomy): Eukaryota > Metazoa > Chordata > Ceratodontiformes > Protopteridae > Protopterus > Protopterus annectens. Next base: position 1,458,182,606 of record NC_056735.1, read on the forward strand.
ATGCCTGGCACCAGTAATTGCATTTTGCAGACAAAGAGGAATTCAAATATATCCCCACTTGGACGACTGCCTTATTCAAGCAAAGAACAAAGATATTCTACTACAGCATCTGGCGTTTGTAAAAAGATTACTAATTTGCCTAGGGTACGCAGTAAACGAAAATAAATCAAAACTAGTGCCCTCTCAAGAGATAATATTCCTGGGTGCAAGCTTAAATACAACTGCCCAGATGGCTTATCTCACGCCAGACAAACAAAGGCATCTGACTTCTTACTTCAAAGACATGGTAACAAAGACCCAGTTATCTGCAAGAAAAATTCTGCAGGCACTGGGCTACATGGCATCCTGCATCCTACTAATTCCATATGCAAGACAGCATATGAGGAAACTACAATGGTATCTAAAAAGTGTTTGGACTCAACATTGCCACAGCCTGGAAACAGTAATTACCCTCATTCCCTGCCTGCAACAGGAATTTCAATGGTGGGCACAGGCCTGTCACCACAACAAGGGACAGCCATTTACCTTACCCACTGCCAGGCAGACACTAACAACAGATGCATCAGATTATGCCTGGGGAGCGCACATGGCAGTAAAATGTATTCAGGGCACATGGCCCACAAACCAAATGCATTTTCATATCAATCAAAAAGAGATGTTAGCTGTACAAAATACCCTGACAGCCTTCAAGGACCTACCTCATCCAGGACTACTGATAAAGACGGACAATACTACAGTCATGTGGCACATAAACAAGCAAGAGGGCACACATTCCTACCCCCTCTGCAGGCAAGCCATGACTTTGTGGAACACAGTATTGACTTATCAAGTACATCTGCAAGCACAATTCCTGCCAGGAAAGGCAAATACTTTGGCAGACGAATTAACAGAAACCTCATGGATCCTCATGAGTGGAAATCTTCAACATGATAACTGGGAAATGAGGATGCCCAGACATAGATCTATTCACCTCCCCTCACAACTGCCAGCTACAGAGATTCTGCACTCGGACTTATCACAAGCAAGCACGGAAAGTGGACGCCCTTTCATTCAGCTGGAAAGCCCTTACAGTATATGCCTTCCCTCCTCTGCCTCTCCTCTCCAAAGCACTCCTAAAGGTCAGAAAAGAGAAGCCAAAAATGATACTGATTGCCCCAGACTGGCCACGCCAGCACTGGTACCCAATCCTAAAGAGCTTGTCTCAAGGCCCAGCCTGGACATTGCCTCTAATACCTCATTTGCTGACCCAACAGAACAATCAGATCCTGCACAATCAACTCAGAACCCGAAATCTGGCTGCATGGCGGGTAATGTAATCATTCAGAACACACCTCTCTCTAAAGCAGTTATAGATGTTATTTTGGAAGCCAGGAGGCCCAGCACGAGAAAATCTTATGCAGAAAAATGGAAGAGATTCTGTGCTTGGAACCAAGCGCAGGGAATTGACTCGCTTGTACCAAATATTCCTCAGATTTTGCAATACCTAACTGAGATGCTGGACAAAGGCCTATCCTTCTCATCAATTAAGATCCATGCCTCTGCCATTTCAGCTCATTACAATTCGGAACCACCTATTTTTTCTCGTCCACTACTAAGACAGTTTCTCAGACGGGCCAAAAACATAAGACCTCCAAGGAGAGCTCCAATACCTGCATGGGACCTCAATTTTGTCTTGGAAAAACTAACACTACCTCCTTTTCAGCCAGCCAACACAGCAGAGATAAAATACTTGTCATGGAAAACCACTCTTCTCCTAGCAATAACTTCAGCAAGAAGAGTCTCAGAGTTACAGGCACTAATGGCTGTAGAACCTTTTATTATTTTCCATCAGGACAGGGTTTCTCTAAGGACAAACCTGACATTTATGCCTAAAGGAAGTGTCCAGCGTGGCTCTTAACCAAGCCATACATTTGCCTACCTTTTATCCAAACCCACAGAATAAGGGGGAGAGACTTCTGCATACTTTAAACATACACAGACAGCTACGCTTTTACTTGGACAAGACTAAAGCCTTCAGAAAGACTGAGCAACTCTTAGTGGCATATGCTGCAGGTTCGCAAGGAAAAGCCATTTCAAAGCAGACTGTTTCAAAATGGGTAGGCTACTGCATTCGTTTCTGCTATTCACAACATGGCAAATCAGTGCCCAAGGGCATTAGGCCACATTCTACCAGAGCAGCAGCCACTTCAGCAGCCTTCCTCAGAGGAGTACCAACCAAGGACATTTTGGAGGCTGCAACATGGACTTCAGTGCACACTTTTACAAAGCACTACCATTTACCTCTCTACTCTAAATCCAGAGCAGGCTTTGCCACTGCAGTTCTGCAGGGACTCATAGCCACTCCAAACTCTATTTAGGCCCATAGCCACTCCAAACTCTATTTAGGCCCAGCCATCCAACCTCAGCTTTGGGATTCAACCCAAGTGTAATAACTGCAACAGTGAAACACGATGAACATAGTACAGTTGTGCACCTACCATAAATGTAGATGTTCGAGTGTACTCACTGTTGCAGTCCAGGTTACCCTCCCACCATCCCCCTTTTTCTGTTTTTCTTTGCTGGGACTTATCTGTACCTCTCTATTCTATACAACCTATGTGGTGTATTTGCTTGTAGATGAAGGTTATGTGCATGCTTTTTTATGATCATAATTTTTACAGCCTACCCTTTTGGGGGCACCTGACATCTGGGGCAAGAAAAACTGAAGAAAATGGCATTGGCTGCATCTTTTATACCCCTGGTGCACTGACGTCAGGGAAGACGCGACAGCAACTGACGCCGGACCAGGACTTTGGAATTCAGGCCGACTGCGGGTAGCCTACCAGCAGGATAACCCAAGTGTAATGACTGCAACAGTGAATACACTCGAACATCTACATTTATGGTAGGTACACAGCTGTACTTTTTCCTTCCAGAACCTAAAAACAAGAGAGAGAGGAGAGATTCTGTATATTTTGGATGGACAGAGGTAGCTCAGGTACTTCCTTGACAGAATGTAGGCCTTCTGGAAAGCTGAACAACCATTTATTTCCTACTCTAGGGCTAAAAAGGGTCAACCTGTCTCTAAGCAAATGACTGCTCATTGGTTGTGCTCTGCTGTTGTTTTTTGTTGCTTCCGCCTTGGTAAATGTATTCCAGCCGAGGTTATGGCACATTCCACCAGATCCTTATCCTCTTTGGAGGCATATAGAAAAGGAGTAGACTTAAGAAGCATTATAGAGGCAGCACAATGGTCTTCTCTTCATACCTTTACAAAGCAGTACAAACTAGAGCCTTTCCCAAGTTCCACAGCAAGCTTTGCAGAGACCATTCTCCAGATGCTCCTGGATCCTTGTCTTTCCTGCTTCCATATGCCACCGAGGCAGTGTGAATGATGAGCATACTACAGTTGCATTACGTCCTGCTTTCCTGTAACAATAGGTGTTCATATTTTGCACTGCCTCAATGGCAGTACGCATTCTTCACCTCCCTTATTTTCTATATAGTTCTGTGGTATCCAAACTGGTTGTGTTGTTGGTTGGATTTTGGTTATTTATGTTACTGTCTTATGGCTGATAGTTGGTTTGTTTCAGGAAATTCTTGCTTCTCGCCCTTCTTTGTTCGTCCTACTTAGCACTGAAAATTTGAATAACTGACTTTCTGTGACAGGGGTTAGGCTTCCCCTGATGGGAGGGACTTAGCCGACCCCCCTATAACAGAGTCAATGGAGGAGATTCTGAGCTCTGGAACACTTTCAGTGTGGGTTTGTGTAGGCACAGAACCCATATAACACAGAGGCAATGTGAATTTGAACATCTACTGTTACAGGTAAGTAGGACTTGCACAACTGTACTTTCCTTTAGGGAGTTGGGGGGATTCCTATATTTTAGGAGCAAGGATGGAGGAAGAGTGATCGATGCAGTGTAGCATGGTTCATGAGAGATGGAGTGTGGGGTTGAAGGTTGCCTGGGAGAAATGCCTGTGAGTGATTAGTATAACATTTGGCAGCTAGCAGTGGGAATGAGATAAGTTGGAGATGTTTGAAAATGAGAGAGCCTAGTAGTAGGTCTACTCTTTGCTGCAATGGTAGCTGTTTGTTTTTGTGGGTGAGGCAGTGGTGCTTATTATAAGGTGAGTTAGTGATAAATCAACAGATTTTATTTCTCAGTGGCTGTGGTTATTATGGGTAGTCCATATTTAGGCTGAGCCCTTGCTTATTGCTGCCATGGCTAGTTTTTCTAGGTAGCATGAGATATTCTTAGCCCAGAAGAGAAGTAACTTAACCTTTGTCCTCAGTTTTTCTATATGGATATTGAATGTTAGAGGTTGGTCTAGCCACACACCAACGTTATTTGGATGAGTTGTTTGTTTCTAAGGGTTTTCCACAAAGGCAGGTGATATTGAGTGACTTTGGTGGTGATTTTTATGTTTTTGAGTGCTGCCAAAATATATGCTTTTTGTTTGTTTCTGATTCAGTGTTTGTGTTTAATGAGCTAGGAACTGAGGGAATTAAGGTCTTTTTGCAGTTGTGTTTCAGTCGTGTTGTGGTTGCTTCTAAACCTACAAAGTACTTTGTCATCAGCATAGATGATGAGTTGTAGAGTAGGAATCTCATGAGGAAGTTTGCTCATGAAAATATATAAGAAAAGAGGAGCTAATACAGAACCTCGGGGTACTTCTATTGAAAAGGTGTAGACTCAGTGAAGGAACAACCATTTTTAATTGAGACAAATCTTTTAGATAAGAAGTCTTGGAAGAAAATGATAGATTATTTACAAATGCCAATATTCTGAAGAGAGAGAGAGAGAAGGAGGAATTGATGGTTGATAATGTCAAAGGCTTTTGAGAGGTCAATGACTGTTGCGCCTGTCAAGTTACGTTTGTCCATGTTGAGGAGAATGTTGTCAGTTAGGCAACAAAGCGCTGTCATTGTACTAGGACCTTTCTAGAATCCATGCTGTTTTGGGTAAAGAGATGGTATTGTTGAATGAAGCTTGAGAGTTATCATACATTTTTTCAAGCACCTTGCCGTGAATTGGAAGGATGGAAAAAGGGTAAAACTGTGAGGTGTTTTGGGGTTTAGGTTGTTTGGGCTGGATAATGAGTACTGTTTTTCAGATGACTGGCATTATATTTTGTATCAGGCAAAGGTTAAAGATGTTATGAAGAAGCTGGAGTTATTAGGTAATTATGCATAAAAGTTTCCATACTGAAACTTTCACTGTTATAAATCTTTTTGAACTCCATGCTTGCATGCTGTGGACCATTGTTTGATAAAATCACATCTGGGATTCCATGATTTGAAAGTATGGCATTCACTCTACAGGCCACACCTGTACTCAAAATATCTGTTATCTTCACACCATCTGGAAACTTTGAACAGAAAATCAATAAACCAGCTGCACTCTGCATAAGTCAAATGCTTTCATTTAAGTATAGCTTACTGACTCATTTTGCCTCATAGCTTCTTCAGAATAATAGCACAGGTAAACAGATTTCTGATATTGAAACTGATCTTCCTGGAACTGAATGAAAATTTCTTCTTTTTGGTTATTATCATGTGGAGTATTACATACATTACAGTTCTGAACCTCTGTTCTGTTTGTTTGTTTGTTTTATTCATTTATTTACTTATTAATCTTTTGTTGACTATGTTATAGCCTCTTTTCAGGGGAGATCCAGGGTGGTATTTATACTACTAAGGAAAATTTGGCCATGGCATCAGGGAACTTCCCCCACTCTTTTCAGATAGGTGCCATGTGGTCTTTTACATCCACGCAAGCTACCACCAACATAAGCAGATGTGGCCTCAATTTAATATCTCATCAGAAGAATGGCACACTCAGGAGTACAGCACCCCCTCCCTTATGCTGCACTGTTGTGTCAGCAATTGATGTAGCTGGTGTGAGAATAGAAGCCACAACCTACTGCACCAAAGTCGAATGTATTACCAGTTGTGCTTTGTTTAGACATAGCTGGCCAAAATAACACACAAGATACCCACACCTCCAGGTTGGTGGCAAAGCACGAAGCATCAGAGACTATCCATGTGCAACTAACAGTGGGTAAAACTGCCTTCCAGTTTATAGCCTGCTACAGACCACCCTCCCAAAACCAGGAACCCCACTCGGCCTTCCTGAGAACACTGGAAAATATGAAGGTCTCTCCAAACACCATTATATTGGGCGACTTCAACTACTCAAACATAGACTGGGAGCATTACTCTAGCTCCAACACCCTAGCCCAAAGGTTCCTAGAATTTATAAACTCAAATGCTATGGAACAACTTGTTACCACTCCCACAAGAGGGGAAAACATACTGGACCTGATCATCACCAACATGGGGACTCTATGCTCCAGACCAGAAGTGTATCCCTCACTGGTAAGATCAGACCATAAACTAATCTCACTGGATATTCACATCCCGACCCCACCCCTGCCCAGAAAACCACAGTGAAAAACTTCTCTAAAGCAAATTTTACACTCCTCAAAACTGAGGTGGAATCCTTCAAAGCCCCGGCCTGTGGAAAATACAGCCCAGACCGCAGAATCCTTTATAAACGCATTCTATGAACACCTTCAGGAATGCATGGATCATCGATCCCAAATAAAGCCAAGACCCAATCCTCCAAAGGCAGGCGTCCTGTCTGGTGGACCCCAGCCATAAACAAACTATACAATAGAAGGAGGAAGCTACTAAATGATAAAGCAAAATCCCAAAAAGGGAAGGCATCACTGATCAGTATTAGCAAAAACTACGGGCACACATAAAATTGTCTAAGGCCAGCTTCGAGAGAAAAATTGCACAGGACACTAAGGATAATCACAAGGCTTTCTTTAGTTATGTTAGGAACCTGGGTGGTAATTCCCAGATATGCTCAGAATTAGTCCAAAATGACAAAAAATACATCGAACCCACAGACATTGCCAACATCCTAGCTGACTGGTTCAGCGCAAACTTCTCCCCCCACCAAAGGGCAAATATCTATCCCAGCAGAGTGCTGCCCCTGACATCTCAGATGCTCAGGTAAGAGCCGCCCTCTCCAAAGCAAAATACACAGCATCAATGGGACCAGATGGTGTCCCGGGCTGCGTCCTACATGAACTCAAAGAAGAGCTAAACCCAAACATAAAACTACTGTTCAATCTCAGCCTTACTACAGGATATGTGCCCAAAGAGTGGCGTACAGCAACAGTGGTCCCTCTCCATAAAGGTGGTGCCTCAACGGATCCTGGAAACTATCGCCCCATAAGCCTGACTAGCTTGATCTGCAAAGCTATGGAAAGGATCATCATGGACCTCATAAATAAAGATATTGGGGACCTACAAACACTGGATCCTACCCAGTTTGGCTTTGTTAAGGGCAGATCCTGCCTCTTAAACCTGGTTGATTTCTTTGAAACAGTCACCAAGGCCATTGACGAGGGGAAGGTGGTCCACACAGCCTACCTGGACCTCGCAAAAGCCTTCGATACAATACCCCACTCGGGCATTATAGATAAGCTCACCACCTTAAATATAAACCCCTATGTCACTAGATGGATTGCAAACTGGCTCAAGGACAGAACCCACATGGTTAGAATTGCTGGAGCCATGTCAGACTCCAAACCAGTTACAAGTGGTGTCCCACAAGGCTCAGTCCTGGGACCTCTCTTATTCGGTATATATTTCTCGGAGGTACAGGCCAACACGGAAGGACTGTGGCTGACCAAGTTCACAGATGACTGCAAACTGGGTGCCATAATCGACTCTCCAGCCGACACAAGCATCCTCCAAAAGGGCCTCATAGAAACAGACAACTGGTGCCAGAGCCATGGCCTCAAGCTAAATGCCAAAAAGTGTATAGTCATCCCTTTGGCAAAAACAAAGTGCCCACAAATTACCACATAGGTGGAAATCCATTAAGTACAGAAGAAGTAATTAGGGACCTGGGGACCCAAGTTGATAGCAATCTCTCATTTGACAACCACGTGGCCAAAGTGGTTAGAAAAACATTTTATATAGCCCACCTAATCATGAAGGGATTCACATCTAGATCAGGGAGGTCATCGTGCCTCTTTACTCATCCCTCATCAGGCCCATAATTGAGTACAATGCCCCTTTTGGGATGTACCTTACCAGACACCTGCAGCAACTGGAAAGACCCCAAAAGTACCTCACCAAGAGGATCAAAGGGCTCAAACAGATGCCATATGCTGCCCGGTTAAAGTAACTCCAGCTCTACTCAGTGGCATACCGCCTGTTCAGAGGAGATCTGTGCCTGACGTATAAAGCCATGTCCAACCCGAAATTAATGGACATGCTGCACCTCAGAAAATCCAAATCCCATCGAGCCACGCTCGAGAGACTTGAACCTCAGCACTGAAATAAATAGGACATGCTGGAGGGACAGATTCATAACCCAGAGGCTCCCTTCACTCTGGAATAAAATCCCAGTCCAGGTTAGGCAGAGTCCCTCATTGACTCTCTTCAAGAGGAATCTTGATGAGTGGATGGGAGATCGTAGGTTTACCCCGGGTATCACTTCTGTGTCACTGTTAGATAGAGGCATAGTATACTAACCTCGAAAAAGGGCATAGCAAAATAAATTTAAAATGGGTGGCGAAAGCCAAACACATTCTGGCTAGGCTTATAAATGCCCTAGGGCAGATAGCCTAGTATGAACCTATGAACCTATGAACCTATGAACAAGTTATCTCATTATAGTTGAGAGTTCGTGAATGAAACTTCTTTTTCTTGTAAGCATTTCTTTCCTTAAATAATCTGACACTGTCAGTTTAGACACTTAAATTTTAAACTTAGTATGTGCATGATTAAAGGCAGTGATGGGAGGGACCTGTCAGAAGCAGAAGACATTAAGAAGAGGTGACAGAATATAAAAGAACTGTCTAAGAAGTACCCTAATGACACTGACACGTAACTATGGTATGTTCCCTGATCTCGAGCCAGACATCCTGGAGAGTGAAGTTAAATTGGCCATAAAAAGCCTTGCTAGCAACAAGGTTGCAGGAAATGGTGAAATTCTAGCCAAATTGCTTACATTCCTACAAAATTATGTGGTTACAGAGCTTCTTGGAATTTGGGAAATATGACAGTGACCACTAGATTGGCAAATGTCATTTAAATGCCATTCATAAAAAGGCAGTGCTAAAGTGTGTTCAAATAATTGAAAAGTTACACTTGTTTCATGGGCCGGCAAGGTAATGTTCAAAATTCTATAAGCTAGACTTCAGCAGTATATTGACCAAGAATTGCCAGAGGTATAGGTCGATTTATAAAGGACAGAGGCACAAGCAATCAGTTTGCCAATATCAAATGGATAATGGAGAAGGCAAAGGAGTTTCAGATGTATTTTATTTCTGCATTTATTTGCCTCCTGAAGAATCTGTTTGCAGAAATCAACAGATTTCAGTATGTGATTACCGATGTGCTCATGACTGGGAACAGAGTAAGACAAGGCTGCATATTATCACCCTGATTCAGATGTATGTGCTGAATATGTCTGCAAAATGCTAGGTAAGATAAATCAGTTACTGGTATCACAATTACTGGGAGAAATAGTAACTTCAGATATGCAGATGATACCTCTGTAATGGCAGAAAGTGAAGAAGAGCTGGAGAGCCTTTTGATGAAGGTGAAAGTAGAAACTGCAAAAGCTGTCAGTATCAAGTAAAATGATGTCATAAGCCTATCCATTCATTGCAGATAGATGAAGAAAAAGAGGAAACAGTGACAGATTTTATTTTCCTTGGCTCAAATGTCTCTGCAGATGGTGACTGCAGCTGTAAAATTAAAAGATTGTTACTTTTTGGACGGAAAAGCTATTGCACATTTTGATAAAATTATAAAGAGCAATGGCATAACATTGTCAGCCAAGGTCCATATAGCAAAATCAATGTTTTATAGTCAGAATATATGTCTGTGAGAATTTGACTACAATTGGTGGAAAAGTGATGCTTTTGAATTCTGGTGTTGGAGAAAATCTTTTTGAATTCCATGAACTTCAAGAAGACTGAACCAGTTACTACTTATGGATACAAATATGGACTGTTCATTGGGCAGCCTGAAAGTGAAACTAAACTCAGATATTTGGACCACATAATGCAGAGACTGGATTCACTAGGGAAGACACTAATGCTGGGAAAGACTGAAGGCAAAATAAGGAGGTTGTAGAGAGTAAGGTGGATAGACAGCATTGTGAACTGGAAACTCTTTAAGAAGAAATTGACAGACAGGCCTGGTGTGCTAAAGTCCTTGAAGTCACAAAGGGATGGATTTAACTAAATGACTAAACAGCAACAGCAGTGTGTTTTTTAAATGAAAGTATGTATTTTCATTCTGCAGTTTTCTATTCTGGCTTACCTCATAACTACTTATTGAAGAATATATATATATATATATATATATATATATATATATATATATATATATATATATATATATATATATATATATATATATATATATCAAGAACATTTTCAGTACATTTCTGAAACACTTGACTTCTTTTCAATCACACACAAATGCAAAAACAAACCCTGTTAATTTACATTTCATCATTAATTAAATATTCTTGCTGCTCTAATAAATATGAACACCTCAACATATATGCTGTCTGTAGTTCTTAACCAGTTCTTATTTCAGTAATCACTATGTAGTTCTTAATCGGTTCTTATTTCAGTAATCACTGTGTAGTTGTTAACCAGTTCTTATTTCAGTAATCGCTATATAGTTCTTAACCAGTTCTTATTTCAGTAATCACTATGAGTTCTTACCCAATTATTTTTTTCAGCAATCACTATGTAGTTGTTAATCAGTTCTTATTTCAGTAATTACTATGTAGTTTTTAACCAGTTCTTATTTCTGTAATCACTATGTAATTCTTAACCAGTTCTTATTTCAGTATTTATTATGTAGTTCTTATTTCAGTAATCACTATGTAGTCAATAATCACTATGTAGTTCTTAACTACTTATTATTTCAGTAATCACTATGTAGTTCTTAACCAGTTCTCATTTCAGTAATCACTTGTAGGTCTTAACCAGTTCTTATTTCAGTGATCACTATGCAGTTATTAACCAGTTCTTATTTCAGTATTCACTATGTAGTTGTTAACCAGTTTTTATTTCAGTAATTACTATGTAGTTCTTAACCAGTTCTTATTTCAGTAATCACTATGTAGTTCTTAACCAGTTCTTATTTCAGGAATCACTATGTAGTTCTTAACCAGTTCTTATTTCAGTAATCACTATGTAGTTGCTAACCAGTTCTTATTTCAGTAATCACTATGTAGTTCTTAACCAGTTCTTATTTCAGTAATCGCTATAACTTTATCTGTAATCTTAGCCTGTCTTTATGCCACAGAGTGATGCAGCCCTGACTGTGACCCTGGTGACTGGGGTTCGATTAGGGGCCCTGGGAATGGAAGAGCTAGGCAGGTAGTGAGAGAAGTGAAGGGATGTGACTTGCTCCCTTCTCTTAGGGAGAAAATTGGTTGTGGTGATCACAGAGTAGATAACATGGCATGTTTTCTGTGGGGGAGGCCATGGAAACTGCTAGCCATGCTTGAGGATGGTGGGAAGGGATGCAAGCTGGGAATGTGCCTTGTGAAACTGAGGGGTGAGTAGAACAGTCAGACCAATGCATGCATCCTTCCCTCATGATCTGAGCATGCGCAGTGGAATGTAGGGCATAGCAAAAATAGCAGAATGACCTCAGATTCTTGCATAAATGATGACCTGTTCTGACTGATTCTCTCCCCAGTAATGGGGAACAAATGGGTCAATTATCATGCAGGGGGGCTGATGATTGGCAGCCAGCAGGGCAAAAAAGCAGCAAACCAAAATACTTCCGTTGCAGTCTTGATAGTTCCCTTTTGTTGTAATCTGTCTCCCATTACCAGACTCTGGTTCAAGCCCAAAGTACCCTGAATTCTTCTAGTCAATTACTGAATTTGTTTCTGTCTCTCAAGCACTTTGCTTTGGAACACTGAAAAAAGTTACATTGATCGTGTTTCTCTATGACATTTGTTGTCAGTAGAAATGAGAAGCAGAGTCCCTTTCTGCTTGCTGTCTCACTCTTTGGTTGAAAAACTTGTTTTATTTCCTTCTTAGCCTGTTCTGCATCCAAGTATGTCTTTGACCCTCTGGGAAAAAAAATATTATAAACACAGATAGAAATTGTAGCTTCTCTCTAATGCCTACCTCATGACACTCCTTGTTTGTTGGGATAAACTTATTTATCTTCTTTTTGGTGTACATTAGTCATTTTTTGCAAGCACTCTCCTGTATCTGATTTTAATACTTTTCCTTTCTGCCATAGTTTTGTCAAGAAAAACTCTACCTGCTGGTATGATTGCATCTTTACTAATATAGGTCATGGCTGCTTTCATGGACATGGTTTGGACATACACGTGATGTGCTCTTTCAATTAACACATCTTGCCGTGGAACACAAATCCATTTATATTTTCATAAAATTAATACAGTCTGTTCCGTCCATTTTTCTAGTACAGTAGAAAATCTCAAGTTTTCTCTGCTCCCTTTGTCTTCCAAGTCTATTTTATGAAACATCTCTTAGTGAGAAAACCTCATGCTCAGCCAGCCTTTTCTTCATTTCATCCTCTAATTTTTGCAGTTTTATCAGTTCATCTGAATTGCTAGTTGGAGAGATGGAGATATGCTCTAGAGAGAAGAGGAATGAAGGTCAGCAGGACTAAGACAGAATATATGTGTGTGAATGAGGTGGAGGATGAAGGAATGGTGAGGATGCAAGGAGTAGAGGTAGCGAAGATGGATGAGTTTAAATACTTGGGATCAGTAGTTCAGAATAATGGTGAGTGTGGAAGAGAGGTGAGGAAGAGAGTACAGGCAAGATGGAGTGGGAGGAGAAGAGTGTCAGGAGTGATTTGTGACAAACGAGTACCAGTAAGAGTGAAAGGGAAGGTCTACAAAAGGGTAGTGAGACCAGCTATGTTATATGGGTTGGAGACAGTGGCATTGACAAAAAGGCAGGAGTTTGAGCTGGATGTGGCAGAGTTAAAGATGTTAAGATTTGCACTGGGTGTGATGAGGGTGGACAGGATTAGGAAAGTATATTAGAGAGTCAGCCCAGGTTGGAAGGTTTGGAGACAAAGCCAGAGAGGCAAGATTACGTTGGTTTGGACATGTGCTGAGGAGGGATGCTGAGTATATTGGGAAAAAGATGCTAAGGATGAAGCTACCAGGTAACAGGAAAGGAGGAAGGCCTAAGATAAGGTTTATGGATGTGGTGAGAGAGGACATGCAGGTGGTTGGTGTGACAGAGTAAGATGCAGAGGACAGGAAGAAATGGAAACAGATGATCCACTGTGGCGACCCCTAACGGGAACAGCCGAAAGAAGATGATTATCTGAATTGCTAGTTAAAGTTTCTTCTATTTTTCCAGCCTTTTGATTTCTGAGCTGATATATTCCTTCAGTGTTTCATTTATTTTGCACACCTCTGAACATAATTGAGCTATTTCTTTCTGTATTTTACTGGAAGCCATCTCCCCAAAGCTGAATGTTGAACTACTTTTTGCCGAACAGCTACAAGATTCTTCCCAGCCAGAGTTTTTTCTTAACTTGTTTGTTGATTTTCTATCACTTCTCTGAATTTCTTCTTTGCTGGTATCCATGCTGTGTAATTACTAGCCAGTGACTGAATTTTAACCAAACAATCCTTTTGTATCCCTTTTTTCTCTGTTTCTGTTTTTACAGTGGGAGAGATGAAATTAAGCTGTTGTTTAGTGTGCAGCCATCTTGGAAGTCCCCAGTATGATAGCACCACAGCCATTTTTACCTTTTGCACATTTTTCCAGTTAGGCTACTCTTCTTCGTCATGAATTACCCTGCAAACTCCAGTCCTGAATCACTTTTTTTTTTAAACTTTCATTGTGTGTTCATAGTGTTAGGCATGGTGAAAGGAGGTAAACTCACTTTCAGAAAGACAAAATTAAACTGCTGTTGTCGCTCATAAAACTGCAATATTCTAATTTAGAGACTTTTCCTGCATCTAATCAGTTGTCTGCACTTCTCAGGTGACGTAGTCTGTACAGTCTGCCTCATCAGTCAGAAGAGTTGTTACATCTTGTAGTTGTGTGACAGCTGCTCTGTTTTATGCAAGTAGAATTGTCTCCATACGGCTTGAGATGCATGTTGGTTCATAGCTTCTTTGATTGATTCTAATGCAAGTTTTGATTGGGTAATAGCCCAAGAGTTTGTATGGCTGATTTCAAGTTTGTCACCTATGTCTTACATTCCGGACCCAGATCCGACTGAGCTCTCTCCGGTTTACCTGGATGTGTGGCTCCACATACTCATCGGCTCATTAGAAAATCCATGAAGATTAATATCTTTCGATCTTTAAAGAAACTGTATTGACTGACCCATAAGAAAGTATCTTTGAGTTCTGAATTCTTAACTGATACAATATCTTGAACTGTCCTTTATCAGTAAGGTTGTATCCATCCTGAATTAATTTTGAGAGTTCATGATGTCTTACATCCTTTTAATGCAGTTTCTTTCTATTCCACTCTGAACCTTGTCGGATGACTCCTCAGCCATCACCCAGTTGGCTTATTCATTCTGGGGATGGGAGCCGGGTATTTCTGAGCTAGTCAAGAGCCCTGTGGCATATTTATTTATACCTGGGAACCTCCATTAGCTCTTCATTTCCCAGTGAGAGTCAGACAGTAGTAAGCAGACCACCTTGTTAGTTCTGTTGTTCAGACTACCCTGCAGAACACCCCCCCCCCCCCTTTGACAACCCTTTTGAGCCCACAGTTACTGCATCCCCAGGGAAACCTTGCTTCCCACTGCCCTGGGGTGAGAGATTCAGCAGCGACCTCTCACTCCCATCCTTCGCAGACAGCTCCTACAGGTGCTCAAGGTGCTAATCAAACTCTGTTTGCCTGCAACATAGTCTGGCTTATATATCCCTCTACTCCATAAAGGTGGCTCTTCTCAGTGCAGATGGTTGTGAATCATCTTGTTATGGTAAAAGCTCAATGTTACTCACATTTAGTTTTCCCTTACATCTCTCTCTCTCTCTCTCTGTCTCTCTCTCTCTCTGTCATTTTATGTGATGAAACAAGCAATGCTTCTGGAGTTACTGTGGTCTTTCTTTGGTTCCTCTTCCACTGTCTTCTGTTGCTTTGTGTCATGCATTTCAGGAAATAAACAGAGGGTGGTTTCTGGCTCTAGTACATGTTTGTACTGCTGTCTGGAGTTATAAGGTACCTCATGATCTGTATTGGGCCTTTTGCACTCCACAGGAGTGTGTTGTACTGGATGCTGTCCATCAATATACGAGTAATTGTGTGAAGCTTAACATTTCCGAGACCAGTGCTTTGGCAATACATATTGACTGAAAGACTCCCATGCCTCCATAATAGCATCCCTGTATAATTTATGGGTTGGGAATATAGCAGAGTTTGTGTGCAGGGTTTGTAATGTTGATGTAATCTTGTATAATAAACTGATATGCTAAGACCATGTGTCAGCTGCTCTCAAGGTCTCTTTCTACCATATGAGGAATACCACAATATCACTCAGGTGAAGCATCTGTTTCTGTCTGAGTTCCTTTCTACAGTGCTTCACATGACTGTCTCCTTATTGCATGATTATTGCAGTTTTCTGCATGTGAGGCTTTTCAACAGTGAACTGGAATACTTTCAGCAGGTGTAGAAGTTTAAACAAGCAAGCTTTTGTGCTGTGGAGCCTGCTATGACTGCTTTCACTCCATTTAAGCCTATATGTTTGGGTATGTGTCTGTATAAACATGATGTTGGTTCCATATTGGTGAGTATTTACTGCTTTCCCAGCTGCTTAGGGGGTTGTTGTTTCAAGGGTGCTATATCATAACCCTCTGGTCATTGTGTTGGCATTTGATTAATTTCACAATTATTCTGTGGGAAAGACTTTGTACTAGTCACAGATCACAAACCACTATAAACTATATGTTTGAAAACCCTAAATTAATATCTTTAGTCAAGATATTGATCCATAAGACTTCAGCCATACTGTTATACAGTACAGGAATGGATGGGAAGTATTGCCATTTTTTTTTTGCTAAATCCATAGCTTATATGTTGGTTCTATATGGGACAAGGACAGTATTTACTGTCTTCCCAGCTATTGAGGGGCTTATTGTTTCAAGAGTGCAACTTGAGACAGTTGTTGTTTTTTTATTTGCTTAACAGGCATATACCATTGTAATATGCTGTTTCAGCAGCACTACGATGTTTGGTCACTTTAAGAGATTCAAACCTTTTTCCCCACATGCATTATCTTTCTTTTGACATTTAAATTAACTATCTGTATATTTTTCTCTGCTGTTTTGTGCACTAGTCCACTTAGGTTATTTGTTGTTATGCCTTGTATTTCTTGTTTTATACCTTGAATTTCCTGCAGAGTTCCTAGTTATAGGTAAATAAATAAAACTGATTTGATATTGAATTAATTTAATTTTAGTAGCTCTGGGGTGAACCAATACAGTAATGATTATCCCTGTTGTTGATGTCTTTTCTCCCTTTGCACCTTTAACAGGATTTGTTTTCCCAGAAATAAGGGCAATGTCTTCACACAGATCTCAAGATAATTAACTTGTGTGCCCGGAGAATCTGTAGTCATTTCCTAAGAGAAAAACTGTTTTCTTCAGAAAAGGTTCAAATGCTGAAAGAGACCAGAAGATCTTCTACAAAAGGACCAGTTTAAATGGAAGAGTTTCCATCTTAGCACAGCTTTCCATAAATCCAGAGAACCGTTCTGTTCTAAGTGTTTTGACTCTCTCTATGATAGGCTTGTCTCATTCTTTAGAGATCATCCTTTGACAGAACTTTCATTCCTGATGCCACCAAATTTCATCTGATTCTGCAGAGAAGGTTTTTGAAATACATTTTACATCTCAGACTGGGAGGTCATCAACATGCTTTTCCACCCCAGAATTTGAACTGCATAAACAAATATCCAGCACTGCCACCTTCTGAGCCTCATGATTGGATGGGTATGAAATTTATTGCTTTTAAAACTATATTTTTGCAGTAACAACGGCTGTGGCCTTTGCTAAGAGGTGCATCCGAGCCACAGGTTTCAATGTACAAGTCTTCCTATACCATTTTCAATGTAGATAATATGACTTTTAGAACTAATCAAGTCTTCATACCTTCATTGGGGGAGTCAACAGTCTAACAAGGATAGTTAGAAAACTAGTAAAAGATGTGACTCCTCTTCAGATACAGTCAAGGTGAAATTCTGCCAGCATCGATATCCCGAATAAAAAATTAGATGAAAATTAAAACATTGATCACTATTTCCCATTAGAAATCCTTGCTGTTGTGGTTTCTAACTGCACCATCAATGATTCACTTGTTTTGGGAGCTTCCTCCCTTCTTTGACTTGTAACCATGTTATTGGTATATAGGTTCATAGATTGGTACTAGGTTAACTGCCCCTGCAGGCCATTTTTTAAGCCTAGCCAGTTACTTCATGTGAGAATCAAACCCTGCACCTTGTGTCTATAAGGTAAACACCTTAACCATTATGCCAACCTCCCACCCTTAAAATGCAATGTAGATCAAACTCTTAAGCAGTTGTCCCCTCGGGAATGATGTACCTGAGCAACCCAAGACAAACGCTTGGAAACTTTGGATAAAACAATTTCAGCAAAAGCACAAGTACATAGTCTTACCATATGTAAGGACAGTAAACTGTTACAGTGCTGCAATTTTCAAAGCAGAATTAACTTCAATTGCTGCAGCCCTAGTATATGCATTTATGGCATGCCCACATGATGGCATGACTCCTCATTTTATGAGTATAAATACAGATAATTTAGGCCCAAGAATGAATGAAGTCCACTATAAACTATATGTTTAAAACCCCAGCTGTTCTTTGAACTGTTACTCCTTGGTAATGCAACAGTCTGGCAACTGATGCCTGGTACCTAGAAATGCAGAAGAAAAAAACATGGCAAATGACTTTAGTCTACCCTCCTTGTCACCTGACAAGGCATTATTGATGGGCATCAGTCTCAAACCCCTTCTTCCATCAACTAAAATGCCTGCTGACCTACCTCCCTCTCTCATCACCAATGCTGATGACACTTTATCAGTTCATTTTTTTCTCATGGGTTAAAGTACATGCATTGCTGGGCACTGCTCCTTAATGCAGCCCTAGTATATGCATTTAAGGTATCCCCAAACTAATGATTATTTTCCAGACAAGGAAAGGAATATCTATTACAAGAATAAAAACTGCTTGCAAGTCCCAGAGAGAAAAGTGAAGGCTTGGTCATACCCACAATAAAAATAGCTCATCTTTCTGTCAGACTTCTGATCATGAGTGAGAGCCTTTGGCAAAGTGTGTTAAAGTGAAGCATGCCTTCACCATATAATTTCCTGTTTATTGGATTCACACTGCTTAATTATGGATCAGAAGTACTTCCAGTGTTACATTTATTTACTGTCTAAAAGTGCTACTTCTGGCTTGATGGATGCAGTCTTCATCAGTGGGCCCATGACAACAGCAAGGTACTGCTGGAATTCTTTCCCCAGAATTTTACACATTCTAGCCCATGCAGAAATCATGTAGGATATCTAGGCAAAGTAACTATATATAAGTTTGGAGGATGTGGGTGGCACCCCCCTTGTAAAAAATGCTTAAAATTGATTTTTTTGCTCTTTGGTGTTTCATGCATTATTTTTCAGCTTGCCACTATTCTGAAAGTTGGCGTTTCATAGTAGAACCAAAAGATGTTCCTTTCACATAAACTTGGTATCAACAAGGAGTTCCAAAGCTGAAAGAATTAAGTTTAAGTACAATTATGTGTCTTAGTTCATGTAATTCAACCTTGCTAAAAGTAGATCCATCCATCCATGCCAGACTGTAATGACTAGGGACAACTCTAGGCCAACTATGAGATGAACTATACAAGTATGTTATTATTTGAAATTAAGAACATGAAAGGATACTAAAAACTTTAAAATATACAAGAGGAGGCCAGGTAAAATTGCCATACCATGTTTAATAATACACTAAGTTAAGCACTTTTGTCCTGATACAATGGACTTCATCAGAAGTACAGCAATGTTATGTTGTCTCCTCTTATGTAATTTATTATATGAAATTAAAAAGAGGTACAGTCAAACTGCAAAAATTAAACTTAAAGAAATTCTTACATGAATTTGTGTAGTCAGTCATGTCCTGATCAATCAACAAACTGTTTCAGCAAAACTTTCAAACTTTTGTTAGGCTTGGACACCCTCAGAGGTTGTTATATTAAAGTAGGGGCTACAGGGAGGTTCATAGATTAGCACTAAGCTAACTGCCCTTGTGAGCCATTTTAAGCCTAGCCAATTATCCCTTGTGAGACTCAAATCCTGCACCCTGTGTTTGTAAGGCAAACACCTTAACCATTAGGCCACTCTCCCACCCAGCTTTCTTCTGTGTAGGGGGAGTAGGAGGCATACCCTCCATTTTACCTAGGACTGCTAATTTACTATTTAATGTAATAATTTTCTCTGAAATAGTCCATCAAGGAATCAAGACTCAGTCAACATCATAACCCGCTGGCCATTGTGTTGGCATTTGATTACGTTCACATTTGTTCTTTGGGAAAGACTTTGCACTAGTCACAGATCACAAACCACTATAAACTATATGTTTAAAACCCCAAATGAATAACTTTAGTCAAGATAGATAGGTGATCCATAAGACTTCAGCCATACTAGTTTATAGTATAGGAATGGAGGGGAAGTATTGCTATGCTTTTTTGTTTTATTAAATCCAGCCATCTTAGAAATTTACCAGGAAAGGTGAAAGGTGAGAACCATTGTAGAACTGCTGTTGGATACTCTACACTGCACTTCCTCTACAGTGAGCCATACACACCTGACCTGGTTTCTTTTTCATGAATCCCAGACATAATTTTCCCAATGTCAACCTTTGTACAGCCTTTGAACAGAATCATCTTCCTAAACTGTGAGCTTTGAAAAGTTATCATAAAGTTTCTGGATTTTGAACCTAAGCAGATTTTGCCTAATCCTCTGCATTCTCTTTAAAAGCCTCACACACCAGCACACTGAAGAAAACAGACTGAAAATGCAGGACAAGAGTGTATATCAAGCATTGCTGATCTTTGAACTGTTTTTTTTTTGCAAGCTCCCCTCCACTCCCTGATCTGGATGGCAAGCCCCCCACCAGAACTTTAATATATATATATATATATATATATATATATATATATATATATATATATATATATATATCAACTCTGAGATTTCTGTACATCAAAGAAAAGGAAATATTCATAGAAATAACAATGTCAGACTTAGTATATGTAAGTTTTTTTTCAGCACTTCAATCTCTGTATTTTGGGACTTGCTGAAATGGGTCCCAACAGTTCAAATGGTTACCTCTTAGAAGACATAGTGCAGTTAGTAAAATGGAAATTTCCCTTGTTTGGATTCAGTCTTGTCTTCTTACTTAATTACTTTCTAAGTATTTTGTAAAATACCAGAGTTATAAATTCTAATTACCTGATGTACATTCATTCTTTCCCTGTAGTGGATATCTTTCATTGCAGTTTAATGTAGCTGTAATAGAAGAATAAAAGGGAAAAAGAAAAGAAAAGCCCTGGTGAGTACCGCCAATGGAGTTACAGCCGTTTGTACAGGGACAGTTCATGGTCCTTGGCTTCAGGTCATTATCTTTCCCTGATGAGTACCGCCAATGGAGTTACAGCCTTTTGTACAGGGACAGTTCATGATCCTTGGCTTCAGGTCATTATCTTTCCCTGGTGAGTACCGCCAATGGAGTTACAGCCTTTTGTACAAGAACAGTTCATGATCCTTGGCTTCAGGTCATTATCTTTCCCTGATGAGTAATGCCAATGGAGTTACAGCCTTTTGTACAGGGACAGTTCATGGTCCTTGGCTTCAGGTCATTATCTTTCCCTGATGAGTACCGCCAATGGAGTTACAGCCTTTTGTACAGGGACAGTTCATGATCCTTGGCTTCAGGTCATTATCTTTCTCTGGTGAGTACCGCCAATGGAGTTACAGCCTTTTGTACAGGGACAGTTCATGATCCTTGGCTTCAGGTCATTATCTTTCCCTGGTGAGTACCGCCAATGGAGTTACAGCCTTTTGTACAGGGACAGTTCATGATCCTTGGCTTCAGGTCATTATCTTTCCCTAGTGAGTACCGCCAATGGAGTTATAGCCTTTTGTACAGGGACAGTTCATGATCCTTGGCTTCAGGTCATTATCTTTCCCTAGTGAGTACCGTCAATGGAGTTACAGCCTTTTGTACAGGGACAGTTCATGATCCTTGGCTTCAGGTCATTATATTTCCCTGGTGAGTACCGCTAATGGAGTTACAGCGTTTTGTACAGGGACAGTTCATGATCCTTGGCTTCAGGTCATTATCTTTCCCTGGTGAGTACCGCCAATGGAGTTACAGCCTTTTGTACAGGGACAGTTCATGATCCTTGCTTCAGGTCATTATATTTCCCTGGTGAGTACCGCCAATGGAGTTACAGCCTTTTGTACAGGGACAGTTCATGATCCTTGGCTTCAGGTCATTATCTTTCCCTGGTGAGTACCGCCAATGGAGTTACAGCCTTTTCTACAGGGACAGTTCTTGATCCTTGGCTTCAGGTCATTATCTTTCCCTGGTGAGTACCACCAATTGAGTTACAGCCTTTTGTACAGGGACAGTTCATGATCCTTGGCTTCAGGTCATTATCTTTCCCTGGTGAGTACCGCCAATGGAGTTACAACCTTTTGTACAGGGAAAGTTAATGATCCTTGGCTTTAGGTCATTATCTTTCCCTGGTGAGTACCGCCAATGGAGTTACAGCCTTTTGTACAGGGACAGTTCATGGTCCTGGCTTCAGGTCATTACCTTTCCCTGATGAGTAATGCCAATGGAGTTACAGCCTTTTGTACAGGGACAGTTCATGGTCCTTGGCTTCAGCTCATTATCTTTCCCTGATGAGTAATGCCAATGGAGTTACAGCCTTTTGTACAGGGACAGTTCATGATCCTCGGCTTCAGGTCATTATCTTTCCCTGATGAGTACCGCCAATGGCATTACAGCCTTTTGTACAGGGACAGTTCATGATCCTTGGCTTCAGGTCAATATCTTTCCCTGATGAGTACCGCGAATGGCGTTACAGCCTTTTGTACAGGGACAGTTCATGATCCTTGGCTTCAGGTCATTATCTTTCCCTGGTGAGTACCGCCAATGGAGTTACAGCCTTTTGTACAGGGACAGTTCATGGTCCTTGGCTTCAGGTCATTATCTATCCCTGGTGAGTACCGCCAATGGAGTTATAGCCTTTTCTACAGGGACAGTTCATGATCCTTAGCTTCAGGTCATTATCTTTCCCTGGTGAGTACTGCCAATGGAGTTACAGCCTTTTGTACAAGGGACAGTTCATGATCCTTGGCTTCAGGTCATTATCTTTCCCTGATGAGTACCGCCAATGGAGTTACAGCCTTTTGTACAGGGACAGTTCATGATCCTTTGCTTCAGGTCATTATCTTTCCCTGGTGAGTACCACCAATGGAGTTACAGCCTTTTGTACAGGGACAGTTCATGATCCTTGGCTTCAGGTCATTATCTTTCCCTGATGAGTATCGCCAATGGAGTTACAGCCTTTTGTACAGAGACAGTTCATGATCCTTGGCTTCAGGTCATTATCTTTCCCTGATGAGTAATGCCAATGGAGTTACAGCCTTTTGTACAGGGACAGTTCATGTTCCTTGGCTTCAGGTCATTATCTTTCCCTGTTGAGTACCGCCAATGGAGTTACAGCCTTTTGTACAGGGACAGTTCATGGTCCTTGGCTTCAGGTCATTATCTATCCCTGGTGAGTACTGCCAATGGAGTTACAGCCTTTTGTACAAGGACAGTTCATGATCCTTGGCTTCAGGTCATTATCTTTTTGCTGAGGTTCACATCACACCATGAAAGGGGATATAAACAAACTATGCTTGACTAATTTGGGTGGAATTTTTGTCTTTGGCTATGCCTAATTTTTTATAGTTTATTACTACAACCTTCAAGGGAAGACAGTGAACCATACTCCTGTGATCCGTGAGGAAGTTATTCATTCTAAGAATGTTTATTGGAAAGTATGATTTTTAACCCTTAACATGCCCCTCAACTATCCAGATTTTCACAGAATGTCTAAATTTTTTTCATCATATTTTGATCTGTACTTCATAAAATTTGTGTTTTTATGACAAATCATCTGGGATTGAAATCACTAAATAATAACAAGTCATTTGAGTTTCAACTTTGTTTCCTTCGAAAATGCATGCTAACACAAAACCTTGTACTCTAGCAACTTTCTAAGTTTATAACCGCAATATTTAAAATCTGTCCCCTTTTTGGGCCTTTGACACCCTAAAATTTTTGGCTTTGTCCAGATTTTTTGTGTTTAGAGGTTGACTTGTATGACAGTTGCATTAGTGAATTCTGCATGTAGTGTCATAGGCTTAGTAAGGGAATCAGTAGATGCTATCTTGTATATATTTTTGCATCAAGTTTGATAACTGCCGGGTTAAGCAGTATGCCCTACTACAACGTTTAGAAACATTTTTCTTTAGTCAGTGTTTGTTCTTTGTTTATATAATAGAATCTGAAGTAGCTAAAAGGTTTTACTGATGTAACAAAGTATTTCAGAAATATTAATTCTCCACTGAGGTGATTTCACATTGATTTTCTACCTAGCAAAAGCTTTATTCAGTCTCTGCATCAAGAAATGTCTCTTGCTAGAGCAAAAGTCACAGGTATCAGAAATATAACTAGTTTCACTGGATTCTCAAGTATCCAGTTACTGTTTGTGGACAGTACAGGTTTTCTGGTCTTTGACATGCAAAAAGTGTTCCTGTGTTAAACTACGTATAATTTCTTAATTAAGCAAATATGTACCAGCAGTTTCCCAGACCCACAATACACCTTTAACCCTTGGTTGTACCCAGTACTCCAGTGTTAAATTGCCTAGGTTGGAATACTTAGTCTAAGGATTTTAATGAAAAAAAAAAAAGCTTTCCTGTGATATCAATACATTTATTTTTCTATTCACTCAGTGTGTTCACCCATCAGACAACTAACTGCACCAAGGATGCAACATAGACCTTTAGAAGGTTCTGCTCACCCTGTCAGAATCTACTTCTGGCATATATAGTCTGCATCTCTGTCCTGAAGTGGAAAAAAATTCTCGCTACATCCTTGAACCATAATTGTGGTTTCATAACAAAAAGGCTTTGTCCTGCCAGTGCTGTCTGTCCTTCCCCAGCCACTAAAGGGCAATGTCCCAGGGGGTTATTCAGTTTCCCAAGGTAAAGTCCCATGACGACACTGTTCACTTCCCATTCCTGCAGGAATCTTGTTCTCTCAAACAAAGGAAACTGTCCTTCTCAGTGTTTTCTTACAATATCTTTTCCAACACTTTCAGCTGAACTTTCAGTTGCAGCCCTCCCTTCCCAGTATTACACACACACATGGATAATTAATATACCAGTGTGAAGGACAATTTTCTCCTGATGGTCATTTGGTGCCAAACACTAGCCTAATTGTTTCCAATATATTTTCATAAGATTGTCCATTGTTTATTTACAAGCCTTTTATGGCTATTTCATGACATTTTAAATTTTAATTTTCTATACTTTCTCTTGTGATATTTTTTGCACTGATCTCCCTGGAATGCTCATTTTGAAGTCATTTTAGGTTCAGTTTTTAGATAAAAGTTTAGTTTAGCCATATCAACCATGCATGAGATACACAAGATGGGCTGCTGTAAAAAAGGGGCAACACTGTTGCCCAAATCACAGCATAATAGCTCTCTTATTTCGGAAACAGAAGATATTTTTTTATACATAAAGGACATTTTGCCTCTGAAACACATTTACTTTCTAATGCAGATAAACATTTTGACATCTTAACTGCCAAATATAAGCAAGTTTTCTTTCATAGCACCTCATGTACCTAACACATTTTCCTTTACACGTTAACATCAATTTCTCATGTTTATCCCCCCCAAGAACTAACTGCAACACACACACACACACACACACACACACACACACACACACACACACACACACACACACCCAGACGCAGACAAATCCTGTGCAACAAAGTTTTTGAATCCAGTGGAGAAATATCTTCCTTGGTTAGCCCCACGTAATCAAACCACTGTTGCGACACTTTGCTTCCTGAGTACAAATAAGCATTTAGTTTTTGTTTTGACCTGTGGTACAAGGAGATGAGGTTAGTATAGTAGCATGCTGTGGGCATTATCCTTTAAAGATCCTTAGCAGATGATAGCCCTAAGGATGATTCCATCTGTTGTTATAAAATATCTAATCTGTACATTAATTGCGGACTTATCTAAAATCAGTTTGCCTAAAGCTCAGCTATGCTTCTCTGGGATCAGACTTCTTAAGTTGGTGAGCTGTCCCTTAAAATGAACAGCAGAGTTAAATATCAACTTAGGCTTTGTATTCTTCTTCTAGTCTTTGTATTCTCAGAGAAGAGATAAAAAAATCTGCTAATCCCTGATAGATATGCAAACACCTGTGTTAACAGGAACTAAGGTGCACTATGACCGATATGTTATTCATTTTAATTTACTGTTATGTCTGGATTGCCAGCAATGGACATTTGTGAAGTAATAGCTCATTTTCAGGAAAAATGAGGCAAAATAATTGTTATTCTCTGAGAAAGGAGTGCATTTTCAAACACATATATCTAGTTGCTTCTGACTATATAAAGACATGTTGCATTCCAACAAACTGCAGATCTGCAGTTTGACAGGTTATGTTTAATAGTAAGGTGACATCTACCAGATATAGTTACCTACTTACACTACCTCAGCAGTCATGCCTGTGTTTGAAAGTGATGTACTGTTTGGTGCTTTACATCTGAAAACATATCCGAGAACCTGAAAAAGCCAGTATAATTGATCAGGACTAGATATATATTTGTTGCTTGTTTAGTTGTGCCATTCTTTGCATTTTGTGCTCTTTGTTGCGGTGATGGCATTATGCTCTTTACTTATTCTATAAATGGTATATGTTAGATGGTCGTACAATATAAATAGTTCTAATACTAACCATTTCAAACAAGTCAGGATTCATATGGGTTTTGATGAAAAGGTATTTTTTTTACAAACTACATGACAGTATAGCATAAGTAATGTTAACACTAAACAACTCACACCCATCTGCTCCATCTTAGTACACACAATGCATTATGGTGAACAATTGCCTTTTAAAGGGCTATACTATACATTTGTATTAAGAAATGAACAGAACTGTGTACATACACAATGTATATCTACAGTCAGATAACTTGAATTCACTATCCATGACATCTCTTACATTTACAAAAAAAAATACCATTTTACTTTTGTACTAGAAATACGTAGGCAGAGCTTGTATTTATATATTTGACAATTAAAACTGAATCTGAAAAACAGCCTTATCTGCAAGGCCATGGAGCAAATCATCATGGACCTTATCAACAAAGATATAGGCAATCTCCAAACACTTTACCCTACTCAGTTTGAATTTGTCAAAGGGAGGTCATGCCTGTTAATTCTCAAGACAGTCACTGAGGCCCTGGACAAGGGGAAAACTGTGTGCATACAGCCTACCTAGGTATAACCAAAACTTTTGACACTATTCCCCACTCAGGCATCATTGACAAACTCATCCAGCTAGGTATCAACCATTATATCTTTAGATGGGTTGCTAACTGTCTCACCTCTAGAACCCATGTAGTCAAAATAAGGGAATCCACTTCCAACTGCAGACCTGTAACCAGTGATGTTCCACAGGGTCAGTCCTGGGACCTCTACTGTTTGGAATCTATTTTGCTGAAGTACAAGCAAAAACTAAAGGTCTGTGGCTGACAAAGTTGGCTGATGACTGCAAACTGGGAGCAGTCATAGAATCTCCAAACGATGTCAACATCCTACAAGAGGGTCTTACACAAACAAATGATTTGTGCCAAAGTCATGCCCTTAAACTCATTGCAAAAAAATGTATTATCATCCCTTTTGGTAAGAGCAATGTTCTTGCTAACTACCACATCAATAACAACACCATGAGTACGCACTCAGTGGTAAGAGATCTGGGCACACAGGTTGACAGCAACTTTACCTTTGACCACCATGTCTCCACAGTGGTAAAAAGGGCATTCTATATTGCTCATCTCATGAGTAAGGGTATTGCCTCAAGAAAAAAAAAAGTTATAACTTCCCTGTACTCTTCCCTCATCAGGCCAATAATTGAGTACAACGCCTCTTTTAGGTTCATAGGTAAGTACTAGGCTATCGGCCCTAGGGCCTAAGTAAGCCTAGCTAACAAAGTTCCCTGGCTTTTGGTATGTACCTTTCTAAGCAGCTGCAGCAAAGGTTCTTCACAAGGAAAATTCAAGGTCTTCAACATCTGTCTTATGTGGATCATCTGAAATCACTGTCACTTTATTCTGTTTCATACAGACAACTCAGAGGAAATATCTGCCTTGCTTATAAGGCAGTCTCTGACCCTGCTTTATTGGAAATGCTACACATCTGCAAGTCAAATGGTACATGGGTTATTTGCTCTAAAAAATTTAACCTGGTATGTGACATTAATATAACCTACTGGAGGGACAGATTTGTCTCCCAGGGGTTGCCACACCTATGGAACACACTCCCATTTCATGTCAAACAGAGCACCTCATTGGCCCTCTTCAAACGTAATCTGGACGATTGGATGGGTGATCATAAATTAACCCTGGGGGTTCCACCTGTGTCCCTCTTAGACAGGGGCAATAGGTGCAGATTGGTGAAATAAAGGTAGAACTTGGCTATGCTTGTAAGGGCCCTAGGGCCATTAGCCTAGTAACTTCCTATGATCCTGTAAAGCATTAGACATGAGCAATACAACAACATATGAAATGTTATGAAGTAAGGTTACAGTACTTGAATGTCCCATTACCTATAGTTCTAGATGGTTATATAGAGGTACTCAAATGAGTCAGCCACTCCTAGTCATACGTGAATTACTGGAACTCTAACAGGAAAACTTTAAGACATGTTATGAACTCATTCCCTGCAGTACAGCACTTGTGAGTGTGTACCTTTAACTCCTAGTGGGTGTGGCTTCGTAGGGTTACCACCTGTCCCACTTTGTGAGGGACAATCCCTCTTTAGGCAGTTGTGTCCTGACAAAAAATATTAAAAATCGCAAATGTCCTGAGATTGTAGGACATAATTATGTCCCACATTTTATGTAATAGTTGCATAAAATAGTTATTTCTGTATCTAAAATACCTAAATGTTACAAGAAACAGAATAAGCAACTAAACTGCTACAAGAATAAGCTTTTATTTAGGAAAACAAGTTAAGTTCTATCCTTTGTACTGACCGTGGGTATGTGCAAGCCTGTAAAATCTGATGTGTGTCCCGAAAATGTCCCACTTTGGCCATTTGAAAAGGTGGCAACCCTACTGGCTTGAGCCTTTAAAAAATGAAGTTATCACCTTACAGTTCTAACAAATACTCATTAACAGAAAGTCAGATATCAATACAGTTGTGTTTGCCATCATTTATGCTTCAAGATAAAATCTTCTGATATCTTGTATGTAGCATGGTTTTAGAATTATTAATGTAAATATGAACAAGCAATGTTTGATGCCTACATGCACAGTAGGAGGTAATTGCAGAAACACCTGAAGGCGCACTCAGCTGTAATGAGTTCATGCATCAGAAGTTTTACAATCAACAGACAAGACAGAATCAGCTCAATGAGAAACACTGTGTTGTAAAGACTGGACAACACTTAGTTTGCCATTATGAACAATCAAAGTCATTTACCCTTGCCCCAACTTCTTAGTTTAGGTAGGTGAGTCCTTGCTACAGTAACTGATCTGAAGGTTATTGATCTTGTAATTCTCATCACAATTTAACTTGATTGGTTATTTGGAATACGCATTTAGGTTGACACTTGTCAGGAATTGCTGAAATGTGCGGACTTTTATACTTAACTGGAGAACCATCCTTAGTTTGCACTATGAAAGAATATGTTTCTGCAGATTCTTGCACTGTTACATCTATAATGACCAACTCTTTTTTTCCATCTAGCTTTAATTGGACAGCTTGATCAGATTGTAAGACAGGTAGTAATTGTACAGAATGGTACTGATTGTAAAACTTTTTGTCTGAAGTTTTTGATTTCTGGTCATTATTTTTTTACAATGTGGCACTGTTTTGCTTTGGATCTGTGTTTTGATAACACTGACGTCAGTCAGTTTAAGTTTTCAGGGACTTACTCCTATGGTACTGTTTGAAGTAGCTCAATATGCCATTAAATCTTTAAGTGACTTAATCTAGCTTAATGTTCTTTTGACTGTTTGTATAGCTCAATGAGCTTTGCCATTTGATTGTGGATGGTGAGAATGCGATATAGTATGGGAGAAAAAGTAGTTAGCCATAATCTGTTAGAATTCACTGGACATAAGCTGTGTACCATTGGCTATAATTAGTTGTATTGCTATACCTTACCTAGAGGACATAGTCTAGAATCGAGCTATAATCTTTTGGCTCATTGCAGTTGGTACATGGTCTATTTAAATAGGTTCATAGGTAAGTACTAGGCTAGCTGCCCTTAAAATCCATTTCAAGCCTACTCATTTTCCCTTTTTCTGCTTGAATTAACTTGTCCCATTTGGTTATAGATTGACTTACCCATCCCATAGTTGATAGCTATATATTATCCCAATGATAGTAACTAGGATCATGCCATACATAATTTGAGGGACTCATGCTTGGGATAAAGCATTTAGGAGCTGCCTCTGTCCCTTAGTAGGACAGGAGGCAATCCTGGTGTAAATAATCTGTTGTACATGTATAAATCTAAGTTGTGCTTGAATATAGATAGGGATGAACTTTGTTTTATGTGGATGTGCAGCCTGTTCCAGAGCAGTGGTATCCCCTGTGTCATATACTTGTCCTTCCATGCCATTCTGTTGCAGAATAGGTTTACTTCCTTTACCAAGTATTTCTTTTTTTTTTTTTCAAAACAAGTTTATTGTTTTAACATATAAGAGAAATATCATAACAATTTTATACAAATAATTAAAAATAGGTATTATTATAATATTCAACAAAACAACTAAAGTATTTACAAAGACATCCACTACAATCAGATCAATTAATTAAACTAAAATACTGTGCTATTGAAATTAGAATTTTTTTAACAAATTTTGTAAATTATCCCATACAATAAAATGTGATGTTTTTCTAGTTGTTCTCATTCTAATTGTGCTTATTTCCATATGACACATTATATTCATAACATTTTTAAATTCATTGAACGAAGGAGGTGTATCTGAAATCCAATTTCTAGTTATTATTTTCCTAGCCACTGCTAGGATAGACCATAACAAGGGAAGCTTAATCTTTTTAACACATTGAGGTACAGGTGTGTTGAATAATATAAGAGACTTAGAAATAATGAAATTATCTGTATAAAGAGCCTGCAAAAATTCATTAATTGACTTCCAGTATTCTTTCAACTTCATACAGTCATAAAACATATGAGCCCAGTCAGCATTAATTTCTACATTACATCTCTTACATAGATTATCTTTATTATTAATTTTATTCATCATCAAAGGTGTATAAAAGATCTATGTAAAAATTTCCATGTATAAAGTCTCCAGACAATGGAAGATGTAGTTCTATAAGCAGATTCCAATATATATTGTTTATCTTGTTGAGTTGGTGGGTCCCCATTAATAGAGGTGAAATAATTGCAGAATGAATCTACATTGTAAAAGTTT
Organism: Protopterus annectens; assembly: GCF_019279795.1. Taxonomy (NCBI): domain Eukaryota; kingdom Metazoa; phylum Chordata; order Ceratodontiformes; family Protopteridae; genus Protopterus; species Protopterus annectens. The sequence goes on from NC_056735.1 coordinate 1,458,213,450, forward strand.
CTTGTCTGATAATTTTATGTATATATGAAAGTTTACCTTTATCAGAAACTTTATGCTGTAAATTTATTATCAAGTAATCAATCAGTTTTGGAATAGATTCTTTAACTGTTATAGACATTAGATCTATTCTATCAATGAGATGTTGTCTAAAGATCTGAACCTCTAACCAGCAAGTTTCTCTTAGATCAAATTCTTGTTTTAAGAAATCTAGATTTTTAACTTTATTATCAGATATCAGCTGATACCAGTACTTTAGATTATTATCTATAGCTAAATGAGCTCCTTCAGAAGTAGATGACATAAGCATACCCTGAGTATAAATTATAGGGAATACAATAAAATTCCATTCCCTATACTTAGGGTGCATGAATATAAAGTTACGATAGCTAATAATAATATTTAATGGGTAACAGACCATATGTTTAGGTGTAATAGGTGAGGTACAAAATTCCTTTAGCAACCACAACATGGAGTTATTTATAATCATATTTTTATGTGTTAAGGAGATTTTCATGAAGTGCATACTAATTAGCTCCCAATAATCTTTCCATTTTGCGACATATGACCGATCTATTAATAAAGTAATAACTTTTATAATAGAAGAGATAATATATAAATTAAAGTCTGGAAAAGAAATACCCCTTGAGACCAGCTATTAGTATGTTTCTTTAATGCAATCCTAGGTCTATTAGGTGCCCATAAGAAATTTAACATTAGTGTATTCAGTTTCTTGATAGTTATTTTTGTAGGTGAAAGTATTATTGATTGTATTAAGTATAAAATCTTGGGGAATATTATCATTTTAATAATTGTAAGTCTCTCCTCCATAGTAAAAACATATTATTCCAGGTATTAAAAAGATTTTGTATATTAAGAAAACAGGTATTATAGTTATTATATATAATAGATTTAATATCTTTAGATAGTATTATACCTAAATAAGTTATCTGACCTGAGTTGGGTACATATTTAGTAAAATCACTAATGAGAGTATTTTTCGTGTATATATAGGTAGTATTTTAGTTTTTCTTCATTGAATATTAAACCAGAAATACTTTTAAAATTCATCATTTTATCAAATAAAGACTGCATAGAAGAAATAGATCCTGCTGATGTAATTAGAACATCATCTGCAAAAAGTTGAATTTTTGATGTTGTATTTTCTTCTATTTCAAAACCCTCTATGTCAGTACTGTTTCTAATCAAATTAGCCCAAGGCTCCATTACTAAAGTGAATAATAGTGGAGAAAGTGGACATCCTTGCTTTGTACCTTTAAGAATGGGTATTTTTTGTGAAACATATGTTCCTAGCTTAATATAAGCCAGCGTTCCTTTGTATAAATGCTCAATTAAATTTACAAATGCATCAGAGAAATTTGTGCATTTCAGTAAGGTAAACAGATAGTCCCAACTTACTGAATCAAATGCTGAACCTATATCAAGACTAATAAGTGTTAAATCTTTCTTTTTCCTATTTGCAAAATCAATTAATGTTAAAGTTCTTCTTATATTATCAAAAGTATTTCTATTTACAATGAAGCCCGTCTGATCTATGTCTATAATGCCGGGATAATTGTCTTCAATCTATCAGCAAAAATACTCATAAACATTTTATAATCAACATTAAGTAATGAGATGGGTCGATATGAAGAACATCTAGTTGGATCTTTATTAGGTTTTAAAATTGGTGAAATAAATGTATATTGCCAAGATGGGGGGGGTTATTAACTCAGTTTGGGCCAGAATAAAAACCTTATGTATTAATGAATATGTAGTTTTAGAAAGGATTTTATATATCTCTGGTATAATACCATCATTACCCGGTGCTTTGTTTGATTTAAACTTATTTATTTGTGTAATAACTTCTGTATATGAAATACTCTTGTCCAATAGTTTAATCTGTTGTTTGTTAAGCTTTTATTCATGTTTGTGGTTATAAACTCCTTTATTTTATCTTTAGGTTCCATGTTAATGTTGTTATGGTTAATCTTGTGAAAGTGATTTCTAAATTCGTCCAGTATTTCTGGTATACTAGAAACATTCTTCTTTTCCTTAGAGAAAAGATTTCTTTGATATGGTTTTGTTTATTCAATCTTTTGTTTTATTTTTAAGTCTATGTAAGTATTTGGGGCTTATTGAATAAGACAAAACTTGTATTTCTCTAAAGTTATTTTAACTTTATGAGTTAAAATTTCTTTGTATTTCTCATTTAGTTTGTTTATTTCTTCAATAACTTTCTTGTCCATAATATTTTCTTTATTATTATGCTTATAAGAGTCCAGTTTACTTTGAATATCTAACAATTCCTTATCCCAAGATTTCCTTTTGTTATTATACCATCTGATACTTTGTCCATATAGATATGATTTTAAGGCATTCCAAACATAGACAATGGAGACTTCAGGAGTATTATTTATGTCTAGAAAATGTTGTACTTCTGAAAGTATATATTCTTTATAGTCTTTTAGCTGAGTTAAGTATGCTGGTATCCTTTTGATCTGAACATTATGAGTATTTTTATCATGAATTCAAAAACAATTGAGTTATGATCAGATATAGGACATGAAATGATTTTGGAATTAATTAAATCTGTTACCATCTGGTTAGAAATAAAGACCCTATCTATTTTTGAATAAGTTTTGTATCTGTTAGAAAAAAGGTGTATGGTAATGATTTTGACTCTATCTGATTATTAATATCATTCAAATGATAAGAATTAGCAAAATCATTTAAATGTTTTGCATTAGATGTAATTCTTCTTTTCTTTATAGTGGTAGTATCACTTTCATGTAGTATACAATTAAAATCACCAGCTAAAATAATATCCCCTATAGAGAATGATATGATCTTATCAATATGATGTTTCACTGTATTAATACCAATTCCAGGTATCCAATATACATTAATTAAAGTGTAAGTCTTCCCATTAATTTGTATTGTAACCATACAAAACATTCCTTTGTCATCCTGATAAGACTTAATGGTTTTAGGAATGGGCATACTTTTATTCCATAAAATAGCCACTCCTCTTTTTCTGAGTGTGCTCTGAACTAACCAATACTGTATACTTATTAGTGGCTAGTTTATCAATATCTTTTTCAAGAGATGGGTTTCTTGCAGGAAGACTAGATTGGCCTTGTGTAGATTAATGTATCTTATTAGGCTTGCCCTTTTACACGGATTATTCAATCCATTAATGTTTAAAGAAATTCCTTTTAAAGATGTCATTTGGCATTTTAAAACTCAAGAATCTTATGATCGAAATAACAAATAACCAGATAAATAATGTTACATCTCCTCTTTTAGGTGTACCTTTAAATATAGCTGTATTTATTAAATCTCTTATGGGATTTTGTATAGGATTCAATTTTGTTTGTAGTGACAATGAGTGTACAAAATATATTGTGGATGTCAAAACTATATACATATAACAATGAACAAGTGAAAATAATGTAAGGATTAAACCTTGCATCCCGCCTGGAGTTGAAAACTCCAACTTAGAGCAGTATTTACTACTCAAGTTAACCCCCTACCCTAAGCAGCAGTACCTCAGCTACCACCTTATCAATTTAATACTAGTTATATTTAACTGAGGTTAACAGTTTTCAATTCAATTATCTATCAAGACAAAACTACACATTTGGTAAAACAGCATCATATAAACTAAAATAAACTTTTTCTTTTTTTTTTTTTTTTTTTTCCTTCTCCTTTTAAAAAACTGTTCATACTATTATATAAATATATGTAATATATAACACTTGTATTCTAATAGCATTCAAATAATCTTAATGTTAGAAATCAAGAGGAGAGAAAATTATGTTCTAACATTCATTTAAATCAAAAGCTTTGGCTAATATGATTCAGACATTACATGCATTAAGATGCATCTATTTTCTGTCATGTGAATTCTATCAACAGCTTCCAAAAAAATCTTGAATTGTTTGTATATGCGCATTTACTTAAACTCATTATTGTCAATAGAGTAAAATATTGTATTCATAAAAATTTATTATAAATCATATTGCATAGTTATGCAGATTCTCAGAAACACCTGCGTTATTACCTAAAAAAAAAAAAAAAGCCATCACACACATAAACACAGACACACACACATACATATACACACACACATATACACACACACACACATCCACACACACACACACACACACACACACACACACACACACACACACACATATACACATACACATACACATACACATATATACATACATACACACACACACACATACAGACACACACACACACACACACATACATACATATATATATATATATATATATATATATATACATACATACACATATATATATGTATATACATATATATATATATACATACATACATATATATCTGATCTCACTGAGTTGTGTCTCTGTAGAGCACAATCCTACTTGCTGTCCCTAGAATAAATCTGTCTGCTTTATACAAAATAATGCACAGCAAACACATATTAGTAACCAGATTTTACAATCATGCTAACCTACTGCTTTAAAATATATCACATGACATTTCTTCCAGAATAGAGTTATAAGATTATTTATGCTTGTCAATCAGATGAATTAAATGAGTTATAGTAAAGTATATGTTTGTGACACAAGTTTTTAACACAGATTATTATGCTACTGTTAAGTAGATTTTCAAAAACATTTAAATAAATGATTCATTTTCTATGCCTTCTAAAATAAGATATTTACTTGCTACAAGAAACTACATCATCTAAACTCATCATAACTGACATATTTTATGAATAGAGTATTTTTCCTGAATCTGTGGTGTGTCAGTGTGATAACCTTGTCAATGTTTATACTAACTGCTTTCAGTTTCTCTGTGAAAATTCTGTGAGTGAAGCTTCTGAGGAAACTCATGAACATTATGCATGAGACAGCCCACATCCCAGATTGTCTCCCTTAACATTTTGGCGGGAAACTTATTAAAACTTGTGGCAAACATTCATTTTGTCAATAGAGTAAAATATTGTATTCATAGAAATTATTATAAATCATATTAGATAGTTATGCAGATTCTCAGAAAAAAAAAGCTATCACACTCACACACACACACACACACACACACACACACACACACACACACACACACACACACACACACACATATATATATATATCTGATCTCACTGAGTTGTGCCTTTGTAGAGCACTGTCCTACTTGCTGTCCCTAGAATAAATCTGTCTGCTTTATACAAAATAATGCACAGCAAACACATATTGGTAACCAGATTTTACAATCATGCTAACCTACTGCTTTAAAATATATCACATGACATTTCTTCCAGAATAGAGTTATAAGATTATTTATGTTTGTCAATCAGATGAATTAAATGAGTTATAGTAAAGTATATGTTTGGAACACAAATTTTTAACACAGATTATTATGCTGCTGTTAAGTAGATTTTCAAAAACATTTAAATAAATGTTTCATTTTTTATGCCTTCTAAAATAAGACATTTACTTACTACAAGAAACTACATCATTTAAACTCATTATAACTGACATATTTTATGAACAGAGTATTTTTCCTGAATCTGTGGTGTGTCAGTGTGATAACCTTGTCAATGTTTATACTAACTGCTTTCAGTTTCTCTGTGAGAATTCTGTGATTTGAAGATTCTGAGGTAACTCAAGGGCATTGTGCATAAGACAGCCCACATCCCAGATTGTCTCTCTTAACATTTTGGCGGGAAACTTATTAAAAACTAGTGACAATTTAACATTCATTTAGCAGTGTAAATGCATCTAAACATGACAGAACCTCCACAATGTATTCCACAGATCATCACAGCCTCTATGCAAGTGAAATTAAACTCAAAATTACCAACAAGTAATAAAACTCAGCATTCTTCTCCCAACTCAGTTTTCATACAAATCCTATTATTCACTGTGCCCACTCAGTCAAAAGCATTTCTATATATTAATAAAGAAAAGAAAAGAGAGTAGAAAATAAAAGGAAGTGAGGCAGAAATAAAAAAATGTAAGAGAAAGCTGTAAGAAGTATATACAATGGAATGTTACTTACTGTTTATATTAATAGAGTTAAAAATAAAACATATTATTTACTCTTATTTAGTTCTGATTATTATTAGTTAAAGCATGACAGATTATTTACAAACAAGCATAAGCAGTATAATCAAGAAAGTATAATTAGAAATAGCATTTGAAGAACTTATAAACTTTTACAAGAAATAAATATGTTATTATTCTATTAATGATATTTTCATTACTGTTCTCTCCTGCCCTCCCCACCCTTTACCCACTACATAATCTAAATAGAATGTCATTGTTTAAACAAAGAAAATAATTAAAGAAGAAGGGAAAAAAAAGGTAAAGATAAAAAAATGTATCAAATTACTAACCTTACTTTTTTCAGAAAGAAAAACAAACCGAGTCACAGCCTGCCATTAAATCCTCAGGCATTTTGACTGGTTATGAAACAAAACATTTCTTTGCACATAGAGAATAACTTTGATTAAATCTTTTCCAAAATATTTGTGGCTTTCTGGAAATGCAGGAACTATATTCAAAAGATTAATAATGAACTAAAATGATGAGAGAGAAAAAACATATAACAAATCATTTGTTTTTAGTCTCTTCTTCTTCTCTGAAGTCTTCCAGGAAGCTTCAGTTGCCAATCTCTTTAATGAAGAACTAGCCCATTCCATTTCTTCTATTTTATCCAAAATCCTTTTTTCTTTGACAAACAGTAAAGCAGAGTCTAAATCATCAAGACCTTAGGACCATCAGGAAGGAAGATTTTAAGCTTGGCAGGAAACAGAAGGTATGTTTTAAACTGTGCTTTTTAAGCTCCCTTATTAGTGGCAGAAAAACTTTTCTTTTAGCAATTACCATGGAAGAATAGTCATTGTCAAAACGCACAGTTGTCTCATTAAACTTAACAGGAGCTTTAGCCCAAGCAGATTTAAGAACCATCTCTTTATCAAAAGATGATAGAAATCTAACTATAACTGATCTAGGATAGTTTTTGTTAGAGTTAGTATTAGCTATAGATCTATGTGCTCTTTCGATACCAAAAGAGAATGCTTCTGGTAAATCTAAAGTTTTAGGGAGCCATGTTGTTAAAAAGAAGTAATATTGTTACCTTCAATATTTTCTGGCAGTCCAAAAATCCTAATGTTATTGCCTAGATCTATTTTCCAGGTCATCCAGCTTTGTTTGTAAATGTGTATTTTGTTTCAGCAGAAACTCAATGTTGATTTCCTGTTCTTGTATTTTATTTTCCATGTCATTCACAGCTTCTTCTATGCCTGTCATCTGGATCTTCTGTTGTTGCAGGTCCATATGTAACAAGTCTATTTGTTTTGTAGTTTTTCTATGAAAGTGTCTATTTTAGTATCCATTTTATCCATCTTAGCAGTAAGTTGCTGGACTATAATTATCAGAGACTGAAGTTCTTTCTTGATGCTGGAGTCTTGAGAATTTGTCTTATTGGAACTCATTTCAGACTGATAAACTGACAGGAAAATTTCCAAAGTAATTTCTGACAGGAATATTATTAAGATTTCCTTTCTTTTTTAGATATAGTTCAAGAACTATATAAAACAAACTTATTTAGAAAGAAAATTACTTCAAGAATTAATTTTTTAAGTAATTAATTCCTGTCAATGTAATGAAATTGGTGGAGCTGAAGAAATCTGCTGCTATCCTGTGTTCATCCTTGGCCACTTTACCAAGTATTTCTGATGCTATTTGACTTGCTAATGTTCAGTAAATCCATCAGTATTGGGTCAGAGAATACCTTGTATGCCAGAAATAGGTCACCTCTTAGCAGTCTGTAGGATACCGAGTATAGTGACAGGGCTTTGAGTCGGTCCATGTAAAAATGTTGTACAGGCCTTGTATCTTTTTAGTAAGGTACCTTTCTGAGTGTTCCAGTTGTTGCATGTGTCTGTACAAATAAATGCCAAAGAGAGTATTATATTCAATGATTTGTCTAATGAGGGCTGAGTAAAGGGCAACAATGACATCTCTAAATCTAGACACAATCCCTTTGTTTATAAGATCTAGACACAATCCCTTTGTTTATAAGATCTAGACACAATCTCTTTGTTTATAAGCTCTAGACACAATCCCTTTGTTTATAAGATATGAAGTATAAAAGGACTGTCTTACCACAATGGACACATGTTGGTCAAATGTTTGGTCAGTGCCCACATAAGTTCCCAAATCCCAAACAACTGGGTCTACTCTTTGCGGTGCAATGTCAATGTGGCAGTTCCCTGAGGTAGGAAGACTTCCCAAGGGATACAATAATATATTTTTTAGCATTTAATTTCAGTCCATGAGTTTTGGCACCAGCTATTTATTTAGGACAAACTTTCCTGCAGGATAGCTAAGTCATTTGGGGATTCAATGACTGCTCCTAGCTTGCAGGCATCTGCAAACTTAGTCAGCCAGAGCTCTTTGGTGTTGGCTTTTACTTCCGAAAAGTAGATGCCAAACAGGAGAGGTCCCAGTATAGAACCTTGAGGTGCTCCACAAGTGACTGGCCTCTTATGCAAGTAATGTCCCCTATTTTGATTATCTGCATACTATCTTTGAGCCATTTGGCAATCCACTGGGTGACATGAGGGATTATTCACAGTTTATTTAGTTTTTCTACTATGCCTGAATGGGAAATTGTGTCAAAAGCTTTGGCCAGGTTGAGGTATACAGTGTGCACCATTTTACCTTCATACATTGCTTTGGTGACGTTTTCAAAAAATCCCCCAGGTTGAGTAAGCATGACCTGCCCTTGGTGAATCCAAACTGAGACAGGTCCTGTGTTTGGAGGTTCCCTATGTCCTGATTTATTAGTTCCATGATAAGTCTTTCCATGACTTTATTATATGAGGCTGGTCAGATAATATCAGGTGAATAGTAGTAAACAAAAGTAAGGTAGCTTTTGGAGCCGACTTACACAAATCAACTTCAGTCTTTTACCAAGGACCCTCTCACAACATTGTTGGCATTAAAAATTCATGTCTGTGTGAAGGTTTGTGCATATTGCAGAATTGACAAGCTGACAATATCTTGGTTAATGTTTGGCAACCACAGAGACATTTTGGTTTATTCTATGCACTTTGTGAGGACTTGATGACCTTTTTTTGCATATCACTGTGCTCATTGATGTTAAGTGTACCATAGTTCTGTCTTAATGTAGCAATAAGCCATTATGCACTGATAACTGTGCTGAGCAACAAAGTATTTGTTATTTGGTTACAGTCTAACGATTTGTCAATTCATTACATACACATTGGATAGAAACTTGCAATTCAGGATGTTTATTGAAGTTAATGTTGCAATGCTGATTCTTGGGACAGCCTGCTATACCGAAGCTTGTAGCTGGTCCGAATACCTGTGTCTTTCTCCTCCCCCAGTTGGCCAATGTTACTGGTCATCAGACATCAGGATGTTGGAAATATAAGGGGTGCATTTGCCAGCAATATCTTCAGTTTTTTCTTTCCATGTAGTCTAATACAAGACCATGTTACTTCTCATTGTCAATCCATCAGTCATTCTGTTCTTCCAGAGCATGTACAGATAAGTACCGCAATAGAGATATTCCTATACTGTCATATGCTTTTGTTAATGTTTAAAAAGTTAACAACTGCATTTCTTGGGAGAAGCAAATACCCCCCCCCCCCCAAGGATTTCCATTCTTATTGTCTTTTTTGCCTTAGGACACAGCACAACATCGCTAAATGTCCTTTTTGTACTAGATTTAATAACAAAACTATTAAGTGCAGGGTCAAATCCCTCTAGCATTATCTAGATTCAGATAGGGCTGGGCCTTTGCATGTCATGGCATCCACCAGATCACAGGCTGTCATTCCAAAAAAAGTGCAAAGGCAAACACCAGAAGAAGGACATGAGGGAACCTGATGACACTTCGGTGTCTGACCTCCCTTCAAGACTTGTTACCGTTGACAGTTGAGATGCATTTGCAGTCCCCTTGTCTGATGCCTGTTAGGCCCTAGTCATCTGGCATGATGCTGCATGACTTTGGTCTAGTCCTTGCAATCCAACAATAGACTGAAATCAGTCTAGTCTGACTGCTTCTCAGGATTTGTTTTCAAGGGTCTTGGTAACCAGGGGTGAGGGCAGTATCCCTTTGGTGATTGTAAGGGAAGAATTGCCTGCAAACCAGATTAAGATTGTGGTCACCTATCCATGACTTGAGGCTTGTTCCAAATTGCGAACACCCAAGCCCAAGAAACAAATAGATTTACCCCAACCTAATCTGACTCAATCCACTGGCCCTTCAAACCAAGTATCTGTACATGAATAAGTCAGGCTGGCTCAGGACTTCAAGAAATCAAGGTATGAAAATGATCCTTTTCCAGGAGCCTCATCTGCAGGTCAGGATTTCAATGAGTAACTTGTTTAAGCTTTTCTAGTTAATTTGTGGTTGTAGATCTTGTCAACCTAATGCTTTGCACATATGAGGTTTTAAGGTCATATAGCTCATAAGGTGCTACATCACTTTCTTAGTTAAAAACTGATCACATATAGGATTTCTGGATAGTGTATTAGCAGCAACTGGTTATTTATCAGTAGTATATATGGCTTTTGCAATCAACTTTCTCAGTCTCATTAATTCTTTGGCACCTTGGTGGCACTTTTTCAAGATCATATGAATTAATTAATGCAGCTAGTAGCTTTGGGTCTGTTTGGAACTGAAAACTCTAGAACCCTAAAAAGTATCTGCAGAATTTTTCACTTGCCCACATACTTGAAAGGCATTCTTTTTCAATTTGAGAATATCTCTGCTGTGCTCTGAATCTGTTAACATTCTGGAAGAGTTGACTTTAGGGTGTGACACTTGTTCATTGGTTGAAGCAGCAAAGTGCCTAGGCCGTAGCTATTTGCATCTGCATTCACTTGTGTAGGTTTAGTAACAGTGTAGTAGGAGTAAAGACTTGGGCTTACGTATGTCATATTTTTCTTTAACAGGTCTGTTAAAGAACAGAGGGTTGTGAATAGATCTGGTACAAACATACCTAAAGAGGGCTTGTCTTAGTTCCATCACAAAAGATGGATTTTGTAATTCAGCTATTTCTCAAGCTTTTCATCTGGTTTGATGTCAATAGCGTATATATGATTTCTAAAACATTGTATCTCTATCTTTCTAAAGGAGCATTTGTCTCAGTTGAGTTTTAGACTTGAATTCTTTTTTCCAATATTTTATTTTTAAAATTTTAACTTGTATATCACAAAACGAAAACAACCATTTGAAACAATTTATACAATTTACAGTAACGATAGTCATTTCAACATATTAGTTACATGATTTGTTCACAAAGTTTAGTTTACAATAAAAATAAAACAGATTATGAAACAAGTCTATATACACTATGTACAGCAAGTGCTAAAATACTATGTTTCTGCTTAACTTGTCATTTTTATACTATGCCTACATATATCACTAAAAAAGAAAAAAAAAACAACAAATCTGTGTTATCTAGCAGGTACAAATTAAAACAGATACCCCTTGTTTAGGTTTAGTTAGCTTTTGAGATTTTCTGTCATGCCTTTTCATTTTAAAATATGGTCAAGGAAAATGCTCCAACCTTATGGTCAAGGAAAATGGTCCAACGTTGCTTAAAGTAAGCCCGTTTGTTTGGATTCTTTGTTATGTTATGTGTTGATATGTATTTAATTGCCATACTTTTGAGACCAGTCCATGACATCTGGGATCAATCCAACCAGCTTTGAGTGATGTATAGTTTAATTAAGGAAAAAAAAGGTAATTAGTACAAATAGGTTTTGTTTAGGTATCTTCTGACAAGTAATATGGAAAATACTGAAGTCTCATGACAACTTGGATTTTTCTTATCCCTTTTTTCCAATCTAACTCTTAGTGAACACCATAGTTTCTAAGTACATTTAGAGCTCCAAAAATATGGATTAGGTCTGCTCTTTGAGACTGTCAATAAGGACAGTTTGGAGAAACTTTTGGATTGAAATTGTTAAGTAAGCATTATTTTAATCATCAATTGGGTGTACATAAGCTTTTTAAAAGGGATTAGTTTAATTGCTGTTTTAATAGATTAGGTTTTTTGTTTGTCAGTAATTTCTAGAGTTTGTTTAGTCTAATAATTTGAGAAAAGAATAGAAGAGTGATATTTTAGGGGTACAATCAGTTTATATGAGCCTATCTTTTTCTTTAAGTTTAATACGTTCAGTACAATTCTACACATACTGATGTTGTTCTCATTTATGTCAGGCCTTTCTATACATGGAGTACGCAGTTCTCTAATGTGTTTTAAGATTATGATATATCCTTTGGGGATGTTTAGGGCCTTACTCATGTTTTCAATAGATTGTTTTTATGTTGAAATATATCCCAAATATTTGCCCCTTTAATAAGAGGGTAACTGCTTAAATGTATCATTCTTTTGTTTAGTCTAAGATTTGGATTTAGGTGCCTTGGTTGTAACATGCTGAATGTATTTGTTAGATTTACTGACTCCATTATTTTGTGTAGTCTTGTTATTTTATGTTTTAACAGATTATGTATTTTAATATTTTAATACTTTTGTTATTAATAAATGGAAGGGCCTTAGGATTAAATTTACAGTTTCTAACATATTCATACCATAATTTGTTCCATAGCAGGGTCCAGTCCTTCTTTTTTGGATCATAATCTGAGATTACAATAATTCTGTTTGAACAAATTATACCGTAGTATAAATTTAGGTCCGGTAGCCCCAGTCCTCCATTTTCTGTCGGATGTATTAATTTCTGATTACTTATTCTGACCAACTTTGGGTGCCATATGAACTTAGCTAAAATTAAAACTGTCATTTTTTTTGAAGAAATGATTTTGCACTATCACATTTGATGCATTGAAATGGAATAATATTCTTGGATGAATATGCATTTTAATGATTGCTACTTTTGATAGGAAAGTGAGTTTTTATTATTCCCCTCTTGAGATTTGTTCAATATTTGACATCAGTTTTTAATAGATATTTTAAGGAATAGCTTACTTTTATTTCTGATCTTGGAAAATATGGGACTATATGATCTACTGGGTGTAATGGGAAAATTGAGGATTTTGTTGGGTTAATTTTATAGTTAGAAGCTTCTGAAAACATCTTTATAGAGTTTAAGATTTTGTTTAGGTCACTGTTTGGGAGTGTAAAGTATATATTTAAATCATATGTGAAAGCTGCTAGTGCTATTTTAGTATTTAATAATTCTAGGATACAATGATATTTTTTTATATTATGAGTAAGAAAAGGGGTTCTGTGTGTAAGTTGAGAAGGCATTGAGAAAATGGGCATCCTTGTCTGGTTTCATTCCTGATTTTTATTGGCAGTGAGTTTGTCTTATTTATATTTAGTATTGTTCAGGAATTTTTGTATAGGATCTTAATTTTTTGTACGTAGCTTTGGGGTATATCAAAATAATGCATTACTGAGAATAAAAAATTGTGGTTTAATCTGTCAAAGGCTTTGCAAATATCTATCGCTAATGTATATATTGGGCTTTTGTATTCATTTAATAGCAAAATCATCATGTCTAGTGTATTATCCCACGTTTGTCTGATTTGCATAAAACCTGACTGACCTGATGATAATATGCTTGGTAATATATTTTTTAATCTATTCGCCAACACTGCTGCAAGAATTTTGATATCCAAATTGATTAAAGAAATTGGTCTGTAAGTCTATGGATCTTTATTGTCTGTCTTTTCTTTAGATAGGAAAATCATTTTGAAAGTATTTAGATATTTATCTGTGATACTGTTATCCATTATATAATTGTATACTGACAATAAGAGTTTTGATATTTTTTGTGCAAAGGTTTTATAAAATTCAGTTGTGTAACCATCTGCTGTTTATTATTAATAGAATTTCTTGTTTGAGTAAGAGGTGTTTCTAGTAGGTCTTTTTGGTTTTGGGTTATTTTTGGGAAGTTTAAATTATTTAGAAAAAGATCTTCCTCATATCCTGTGATTGTTTGTTCTTGTTATCTCTACAAAAAGTTTTACGATTTCTTTATTCTTATAGTAAGAATTTCTGTGATATATTATTTCTGATATGAATGGAGTGCTTTTGTATATATTTATTAGTCATGCTAATATTTTGGAGAGGACATGTGTCCATTCAGAAGCCTTTGCTAATGATTTAATTTCTGTAAAGGAATAATATTCAGCATGTAATAGGTATAGTTCTTTTTTGAGATTATTTAGTTGTTCCTCTAAAGATAGACTAAAGTTGTTGGATAATAATTATTCTGTTTCAACTATTTTTCTCTTTATTTGTAACTCTTTGTTATTATATATATATATTTTTATAGTATGCTGCTTTTTTAATCAAGATTCCTCTAATCTGAGTTTTCATTACTGCCCACTGAATATCATAAGGGATTTGTGATGTAGCTATACTGTTTTCAAGTTCATCTAGGATATTATTAATATCCTGTATGATATCATTTTTTGAAGTAGATTTGGATTTAATGTCCAATGATATATTTTCACTTTCAAATCAGTAGGGTTGGGCCAACTTAAGTTCAATGTAATTTTGGAGTAGTCTGAGAAAAATCTTGGTTCTGTATGATATTTGATCTCTGACCTTAAGAAAATCTCAGACATTAAGAAGTCTAATCTGGACCATGATTTATAGCACTGTGAATGTTATGTGAATTCACTTTTAGGTGAATTGTTAGTTTGAAAGCAGTATGGGTCCAATAAATCAAAGTCTGTTTTAAGGTCTAAACTTGCTGTAGTAACCAAAGTATTCTATGCTGTACACCTGCTTGTTCTATCAGTCATGGGATCACATACTGAATTACAGTCCCCTCCCAATGATGTAATAATGATTTGGGAAAGGGGTTACTATATTATATAGTACCATAATAAATTCTTGTTGTTTTACAAATGGACCATAAACATTCAGAAATAAGGTTGGTTTATCTAGGATAGTTTTTTAAGCAGTAAAGTAACACCACCTTCCATTAATATCTGAATCGTATTGTAGAATTGTTTCTTTAAACAGGGTTTTAATTATGATTGCCACCCCTTTAGTGTTAGTTTTATTTCCTGATGTAATATTTTTTATCCATTTTTCTCTGTTTGTGTTGTGACCAGTTCTGTGCTTGCATGTGGGTTTCCTGTATGAATGTCACCTCTGCCTTTGACTTGCATAGTAAATGTAGTAGTAACTTCCTTTTTTGATTTCTTGTATCCCTCTAACGTTCCATAAATTATCCACATTTTCTTACCCCTTTTTCTTGTTTCTTTTCAGTATGTATTTGGTTTAGAGATATTTCTTTGTGTCTATTTAAAATTTTTTAGTCAAAAAGTTTTGCATCTACAGTAGATATAAAAAGTATACACACCCCAGTTAAAATGCCAGCTTTTTATGATATAAAAAAATGAGACCACAATAAATCATTTCAAAACTGTTCCCACCTTTAATGTGACCTATAACCTGTACAATTCAATTGAAAAACAAACAAATCTGTTAAGGAAAAAAATATAAAAAATAAAAAATTTACAATAAGCTGGTTGCATAAGTGTGCACACCCTTAAACTAATACTTTGTTGAAGCACCTTTTGATTTTAAGTACATTCTGTGTGTGACAGCTGTGCTGAACAGGTTGGTTATGTACAGACAGACCATCCAGCACATAAAATGCAGAACTCATATTTGTACCCTTTCCACTCAGACATTTATTTTATTTTTATTTATTTTACATTTGTTAACTGGGAAAGCCTGATTGGACACAAGTCCCTTTTCAGTGGAGGCCTGAGGAGAAAAGCTCCACAAAAACGCAAATCACAAATAATACAGGTAAATCAACATAATACATGTAGTTTAGAAACTATTCTGAAGCATCATGTTTCAGAGAATCAAATAAAGATTTCTAATAATTATGTTCCTTAGACAAAGGATAATACAGTGTTGGGGGTGAAACTTAGCCGAGACTGGTACAGGTACAGAGCCAGGTATTAGCTGGGTGAGTTTTTAGAGATTTTTTAAATTTTAATTAGGAAGTATTGGATGCTATACAGGTGGGCAATGTATTCCATATTTTAGGTATGAAGTTGGAGAAGAGGGACTCTCCAGCTGTATTATTGGCTTTTGTTACTTCTAGAGGTGATGTATTCCTGGAGCACAGAATTCTGTTACTGGAGTAATACTTTAGTAGATTTTGAAGGGCAGGGGTTTTGTCTGGCTGTTTCAGAATTGTATGGGCTAGAGTAAGTTGGTTGTAGAGTAGAAGTGAGGAAGTTCCAGCTAGTTGAGTTGCTTTAGGGCTGTACAGTAATGTGAACTATAAGGAGAGTCTAAGGCAAACGTGGCTATTTTGTTGTAGCAGGAGTCAAGTTCAGCTTACTCAGCCTTTCTAAAGATAGTAAGGATTGGAGAAGCATAGAGAAGTGTTGAGATGAGTTGAGTGCATGCAATGGTGGATTAGTGTATTTAGTAAGAGACTGCTTGGACACCCAGTTTTTTGTGAAGTTTCTTTATGGTCTGGGAGATATGACTATCGAATCTCATATTATTGTCAATCTCTACTCCTAGAAGTTTGGTGTGAGAGACCAGGTTCAGCGGATCTTGTAGGTTGGAAGAGCAGAAGTTTAGTTTTATTAGGATTCAGAATTAGTTGAAAATTAGTAAGCCATGTCTCGATAGAAAGAAAGGAATCTTATGTTAGTGGGTTGAGCTCTTGTAAGGAAGAAGGAGCACATATTAGTGTAGAATCATCTGCATATTGGATAACAGAAGCATGCACAGTAGAAATGTGGAGGGTGTTAGCATATATATAGAGAGAGAACAGTAGGGGTCCAAGAATGGAGCCTTGTGGAACTCCTAGAGTAACTGGAAGAAGAGGGGAGAGATCCTTCTGCCATTGCACTGCTTGCTGGCATCCTGATAAATAACTTAGGAACTAGGCAATAGTTGATTGACTGAGACCTACATTAGAAACAACATTGCTAAGTTTAGTATGTGTGACCATGTCAAAAGTCTTAGAGAGGTCGAAAAAGAAATTTTCTATTGTTTCTGTGGTGGTTTACTGAATTAGTGAAAGACATTAGAGCAGTGGTAGTGCTATGAAATGGGCGGAAGCCATGTCAATGTTTGAAAAAAGTTTTTGAGAATGTAAGTAGTGCATAATTTGTGTATGTATACATCTCTCTAGGATTTTAGCTAGAATGGATAGTATAGCAATTAGGCGGTAGTTAGTCAGTTCTGTAGAATTATCACCTTTGTGTAGTGGACCAAATTAGTTGAAATTTTTCAAATTTCAGGGACTCAATTTTCAGACATAGATCTGTTAATGAGAATGGCAGCTGGGTAGATGATTGCATCGGCAGCAATTCGCAGAACATTGTCTGGTAGCTTGTCTGCTGCCGGTGTTGTGGGTTTTAGCTTTTTAAGCTATTTTCTTATCATGTCTGTAGAGGCAAGTTGAAAGTTGAGGGTGTTGCTGTTGTCACATGACTTAGAAGGTTCTATGGAGGAAGGGTAGCTTTGGTCATCAGCTACGGCTAGAATAGTCTCTGTGAAGTGTATTGAATTGAGTTGATATATTCTCTGAGGTATTTGCAGTTGTTGGGGTGGGAGTACTAGATTTATCTGGAAGGGGTATGTTATTAATGGCTGTCCAGAAGTTTTGAGGGTTGTTTTGATAGTTAATTTGTATGTTGTGATAGTAATTGAGCTTGTCAAGTTTAACTAGTTTCTTTGCTTTATTTCTGAGTTTAAGGTATGCTTGTTTTGTGGCTGGGGTACTAATTTTATGCCATTGGTCCAAGGCTTTGTCTCTAGCTTTAAGCAACTTTCTCAGATTCACTTTGAAGTCCTCTTATTCTGAGATTTATTTTTTGGATGCTTTACTTGAATGGTGACATCTGCACTACTTTATATCCCAAGGAATGCTGGAGAAATGGACTGTTATCCAACTACAGCATGCATCAGAGGCATGTCTTTCCCAATATTGTGAAGGGGCAGTTCACCAGGATATCTAGATTATGTACCAGAGAAGACAACCTGATATAGTTGGGGATTCACCCAGATTCACTTTTAGAAATAGTAAAAACTTGAAAGAGTTGCTCTGTAACCGAAAATATTATATGACATCTGATGTTTCCTCAGACTGCCCCCTTTGCATTCTCATCGCAATCTCAACCATTGATTGGCTGAGAGGAGTAAGCAAGTCAATTAGCTGTGTCAATTGGCCGACCAGCTTCCTGGCTTGACCAAGCTCCTCCCTACTAGTAATACTCCAAAAATAGATCACCAGGGTACCAAAAAGAACGCGTAAATATCCACAAGCACCACCAGGAATGAATTCCAAAGTCCAAATGTACAAACACAGCTTTAATAAAAATGAACTGAACACACATATACTGCAGGCATAAACATTCCTAATTGATACGTTTTCGTTTAAAAACACTTCCTCAGATGCAGACTGACCACAAAACCCATCCATTTATATTTGTTCTACACTAGCAATTAAATAATTAACCATTAAATTTAAAAAACAGGATAGTTTTGAAATTGATAGTGTAGAACAAGTCTAAATGGATGGGTTTTGAGGTCAGTCTGCAGGAAACACCAGCTGTAAGAGAAACCAGACAACATGAATATGGACCTGGTGAGGGTATTTCTGGCTCTAATTGAAGTGTTTGCAATGAGGATGTGGATTTTCTACAAACCCCCTTTGCTTTAAGGGGCTCCGAAGGAGACATGGCATCTAAAGAAAAAGGATTTACTTCAGTTACAGAAGGGCAAAGAGAGAGGACATTTTCTAATACAGTCAAACGAAAAACAATGGACTTCAAAGACTGACTGCAGGTTAGTTTCTCTAAAGAGTTTAAAGAGAAACCAGTTACACCTGGGCCTGTTGCAGATAGTTATGAAAATAATGTGAACAAATTATATAGACTTATTGAGAGATTAAAAAGCTTGGACATTGAAAATTCATATTTAAAAGAATGTATATCTAAAAGTATTGTTCCTAAGGGGCTTAGGGTATACAAATACCCAATGGTAGTATTTTTCACAAAGAATTGGTTGAAATATTTAACAGATGCAGAATTGACATTTTAAAAAAGTATTATAGATGAAAATGATAGATGTAGAAAAGATTTGGTGAAAGAAATTGACTTGTTGAACGAAAAGTGTGACTAATGTCTTAATGCATACTATTCCAGCAGAGAGAACTAAATATGATGAGATTAGGAGGGATATAGAAGCCCATTGTAATGAGTTAGTCACAAGGAAAATTAAAAAAAAACTGGAAAGGGATATTAAGGAATATGCCAATAATACAAGTTACCCTGACCCTAGAGGCAGAAGCGGGTTTTAGGAGAAGGAAAATAACAGGGCTGAGGTAGTAAACGAAATGCCTAGGGTAGGACAGCAAGTAGGTGACCTTGATGATTTTGCTGACCAAGAGCCCCCTCCCCTCCCAAAAAGATCAGAAAGAATAAGAAACAGGAATGATCAAGGATACCAGCAGTACCAGAATGTTTGGAGGGGCAGAGGGAGGGGGAGATACTAAGCAATAGTTGTATCACCCACCCCAACTTGGATAGTGACATCATTAAACAGGATGTAGGAAACTCATACAGGTTCATAAAGGGAGATTTCAGTATATACAATTTCAGCCATGTGAAGTTAGAAAAAGAACATTTTAGTCTTCTCTCTAAGGGGCTGAAATATATACCCTCCAGAAAAGGGGACTTGACAAAAATTATTTTGGACATAAAAATGTTTACTAGGAAGATTCATTCTGAACTCATGTTTAGTGACAATTGGAACCTGGAGCTTGGTGGACTAAGGAGAAAAAGTGTCTATAACCCGCCTTTACACCCCCAAATTAAAAACTTTGAAACTGTAGTGGAAAGTGAGGTCAGGAAAAACTTTCACAAAGTAAAGTATAAGAATAATTTGAAAGAGGATAAGAGAAAAGTTTTAAATGAGTTAAGGCAAGACAAAAATCTAAGAGTAATGAAACCTGACAAAGGGTGTGGGATAGTGCTAATAGACTGCTTAACATATGAAGGGAAAATGAATAATATTTTAAGGGGTTCTTCTAGATACTCAGTGGTATCTAAGAATGAGGTTAACATCGCCTACAGGAGAATAGACATGGCACTAGAAGACCTCTGACTAGAAGGTTTAATAGATGCAAAGACTTTTGAGTTTTTGAAAGTTGAGAAACCAAGAATCCCTACAATGTTTGGGATCCCTAAAGTACATAAAAATGGAAGGGACCCACCATTCAGACCCATAATGTCAGCAAAAGTGTCGAAAATTTTACCTATAGCAAACTATGTTGACAGTAAATTAAAATCATTATGGTTGAAAAAGAAAAAAATCTTAAGAGATTATTGGTATTTTTTTAAGATGTCTTAAAAAAGAATTGTTTTGTAGTTGCATTTCTTTTTTAACAATGGATGTAGTTGATTTATTTTCGTGTATCCCTCACTAAGAGGGTCTTCTATTGTTGGAAGAGATTATATATGAAGATGGTTCACTTTCACACAATGAATTTACAGTGGTTATGCAACTTATTGACTTGGTGTTGAAATACAATTTTATTTATTTTAAAGGAGAATTATTCCATCAGATAAAAGGGGTGGCGATGGGAGCAGCCTGCGCCCCCACATATGCAAATTTAGTCTTGGCAAGGAGGGAAGAAAAGGTAGTTTTAAATTCTTTATATAGTGAAAACTGGATTTTAAGTAAAAGAATTTTAGAGGACATGTATTTTATGGACTGGGCCGGTGGATATTATCAATGATTTTATTGCGTTTTTAAATAACACTACAGAGTTTTTAGAATTCCCATATAATGTTAGCCAAGAAAAACTACAATACTTGGATATTGAGATAAACAAGGAGAATAACGAATTCAGCTCAAAAGTGTTTATAAAAAGCACATTTTTAAACTCTTATTTGCATTACAACAGTGCGCGCCCTGTACATTACAAGAAAAATATTGTCAAAGGGCAATACGTTAGAGCAAGTAGAATGACGTGTAATAATGAGGAATTTATTATGGAGATGAGTTTATTCTTTATAGGTAGGGAATATCCTACTTGTTTGGTAGAAGAGATAGAGAAAGAGGTCTGTGAAGGAAGAATAAATAAATTTGGGCCTATATTAGGTATTAGCCTTGACAACCAAGAGAATGAAAATCAGGTGAAACACGATACATATGGAAATGCCTTGGTAACAGAGTGTAACGGAAGCTCTAGTTTAATTAGATCTATATTAGACACCGATTGGAACAGATTTGTTGCATTTACATATTTAGAAAAGTTAACTAAAAAGGAATTAAAAGTGGTGTTTAGAAATTCATTAAGTTTGAAAAACTTATTAGAGAAAGATATAGGACAGAACACTGCAACAATAAAGACAGAACACTGCAACAATGAAGAGAAAAGGGACAATTAAATGTGATCACTGTGCCCAATGCACTTATATAGTAAATCAGGAGAGTATTCACTTGGAAAGTAGAAATGCAACAATTACAAGTAAGGAATATAATAATTGTGACTCCAGTGGCCTAGTCTATTTAGCTAAATGTCAAATTTGCCAAGCATTTTATGTTGGCAAAACAGAGTATAAACTTCGAAGAGTATACTAGCATATTTATGAAATCCAGATTCATAAAATCACCAATGCCTTATTTAAGCACAAATAAAAATGCACTAATGCACACTATAAGTTTCTTGTCTTAGAGAAAGTGAAAATGGATGGAAGGGGTGGTCTGTGGGAGGAAACCATAGAATATAAAGAGCTATGGTGGCAGATCACCCTTCAAGCTAATAAACTTCCAGGGCTCAATGACAATATTTCTATTGCTCCTGTGCTAAAATTAAGGACAGCCAAGCTATAATGATGTTTTATTGAAGAATGTTTTTATTGGATTTTATGATATAATTTATTGTTAAAATATGTTTTTATAACATTTTTTATAATAGATTTAATCCTTTTAAACAGCATTTTTATGAATGAAATATGTATTTTAACATATTTTTAACATATTTAACATATTCAACATATATATTTATATTTGTATTCATTGGAACTCATATATGAAATCAGAATGAGTTTTAATTTCCCACCAATGTAATGCAAAACCGCTTGTTTGTATTCAGCTGTTAGAATGTGTTTATTAGATTGACCACTAGAGGGAGCTTAAAGTTCATTTTTATGGACATTATGCATTTGTTTAGTTTCAAGCAAGGAATGCATTTATTTTAAAGAGTTTTTAGTCTTTACAAACAATGTAAAGTGCAATACTCCAAACCGAAAAAACACCTTGGATCAATAGCTCAGTTGCAAAACGTGACCAAATAACCAACGCTTTTTAAAAAATAAAAACACAAGTTTATTGATACTTGTAAGCGCTTTTTCTTTTTAGTTTTTAGTCTTTAGTAAAAGTATTCTGAGTTTATGTTTTATTATGACCAAGTAGGCAGTTATTTATGTTTTATTCTTCTTTTTTATTCACATAAAAAGATGTTTATGTCACTATATGCACATAGTCACTTTACTAGCATTTCACTATGTTCCAAGGAATTCAGTATCCTGTTTTTTTTTAAATTCAATTGGATAATTATTTAATTGATAATGTAGAACAAGTATAAATGGATGGGTTTTGAGGTCAGTCCGCATCTGAGGAAGTGTTTTTAAACGAAAATGTATCAGGAATGTTAATGTCAGCAGTATGTGTGTGTTCAGTTCGTTTTTATTAAAGCTGTGTTCGTACATTTGGACTTTGGTATTCGTTCCTGGTGGTGCCTGTGGATATTTACACGTTTTTTTTGGTACCTTGGTGATCTTTTTTTTTGGTATCTTTTGTTGTACTGTGACTTCATTCTTGGCTTATCATTGTATTTAGGGCACTCTCATCAGTGCTGTACAGGAAGTGATTTGAAAAGTGTTTGCATATTCTGCAGCTGCTGCATACTGTGTATGTAGGTACATAAAAAATTAATCTATTCTGGCAAGGTAAGTAAGTAATCAACACTGGACTGATCAGGAAAAAAAATGGAAGACTGTGCACTGCCAGCATATTTGTTCCTTTCCTTAAACAGTGTGCAAACCAATATTCCTTCATCAATTTTCCTGCTCAACTAGACAGGAAGGCTCAGTTCTTTTAGTATTTCTGCATATGCCCACAAACATTTGGGTTATTGAATTCAGATCAGCTTAGAATTGAAGGAAGATATGTGAAGGATGGATAGTTTAGCTGTGTCAGTGTCGCAACAGGTAGCACACACACATTTGGAGCAGGATGCTGTGAGTTCAGTTCCCACACTAGTTTTTTTATATTTGATGCAGCCACTGAAAAACTTCATCAGTTGTGGCTGGATTGTTTCCAGGGGGAATGTAAGGTCATAGCAAGCAGACTGATTTACTGTTATTGAGTTTGAGTTGGGTAATGAGAATTTCAGCATTTTGAAATTTTGGGGTAGTTTGAGGATGTTGGATTACTTCTAGGGTGTTTTTAAAAAGTATTGCTACTCCATCTCCTCTTTTTGTTAGTCTGTCTGACCTGATTATGTTATATCAAGCTGGAAGTATTTTGTTAGTAACTATTTTTGGCTTTAGCCAGGTTTCAGTAGCTATAAGTATACTGGGGTTTTAATGTGAGAGGGCTGTTTGCAGATCATGGATCTTGTTGCATATGCTTTGAAAATTTATATTTAGGAGAAATAGGTTGTAAACTGAGTTGTGGTTTGGGATGTGAAGAGATGTGGTTGGTACTAACTGTAACTTGTTCCTTGGGCAAGGGTCGAGGTGGATGTCCTGACTTCGGACCACCTTTGTTATGGTACACAGATATGTGTAGAAATAACTAGCCTTTTTATGTGTATGTAGGTAGGTGGAGAATGACATGCTGAGCTTTAAGTGTTTAATGGTGCATGTGTTTAATAGTGAGTGTGCATGTAGTTTGGGAGCTATGGTTGAGAAATGTAGTGTGTTAGAGGACTGTTGTGGCTGCGGCTGTAAGTAGGATTGTAAGATTTTGATGTGTGTGATTAGGGTATTAGTGTTATGGTGATTGCAAACAAAGGTTTTGCTCTTGAAAGGAATGCAAGATATATCATGCGCCTTGTGATAGTGGAAGTAGTGTCTGTTGTAGAGCATGATTGCTAAGTTATTGTGTAGTGTATGCTTACGGTGATTAAGGTGTATTATATATGGCTGCAAGAGTATTAGACAGGATATAGGTCTTAGTAATGATGGAGGATGGGGAGGTGTTGCTAGAGGCTGTTATTGGTTAATTGTAAGTGGTAGCCATGGGTTAGGAAGTATAAATGTAGGATGGCAAAGTCTTCAGGAAAGAGAAGAAAATAGGCAGTGTGAGACATAGTTAGTAGAGGAAGGGAAAAAAATTAAACGTAAACTATGCTTAATATTGGAGTGGGGTGTAGAGGTTAAGCAAATGTACTCAAATATACCCCTACCTTCACCACTGTTCCCCGAGGTCATTTGGCAAATGATTAAGAAACACTTTTATAATGAATTCAGTGTGTGTGTGTGTGTGTGTGTGTGTGTGTGTGTGTGTGTGTGTGTGTGTGTGTGTGTGTGTGTGTGTGTGTGGAAAGTACAGGGCAGTGAACAAATGTGCTAGTAGGTAAATCAGAAAGTAGAGCAGTTTAACCCAAAATTTGGTATGCAACAAAAACACTTAGGCCTTTGACCTACTATCAGTTCTAGTCAGCAATTAATATCTCACATTAGACTTATATGGTACAGTATTAAATAAAGTCTGTTTTTTGAAATACTCACAGAAAGTATTTCTATAACACTATAAAACCAATAAACAAAGACATATAGACTCCTGTGCCTTACACTGTAATAGTCACTTGCCAGAGGTAGTTACAAGAAACTTCTATTATAATACTAAAATACCAGCATGCAGGTTGTCAAATGTAGTAATTTTAGGTGATAGTATATAAAAGGAGGAAGGGGAGACACTAACTACTTGTTAGCTTACCACAGTGGCTCTCCATGGGTGTAATTTCCCTACGGACAAATTAATAAAATCTCTCAGATTAAGTAGGAAGAAAATAATGCAGATCTTATATATTCAATGCAATATAAAGAAAAATTCCATTAGCACAATTAAAATAAAAATACAACTCAACACTGATCAAACAGTATGACTCCCAAGAGCTAGTCCAAGTCCTACTAACTGTAGGTAAAAACCCCTTCCACATCATTGTTAGCTATAGGTGCCCCACCATGAAGCACCAGAACCACTCACCTACCTGGACCTACTTGAGTCACTCACTATACAGACAAACACTTTGATCATGGGTGATTTCAACTATCCTTCCTTCAATCGGGAGTCATATATGACCGTAAACACACTCGCCCTAAGGTTCCTGAACTTTCTTAATACAAATGCTTTGCAACAGATAGTTTGCACCCCCACAAGGTTTTCAAATGTCCTAGATTGAGTACTCACCAACATAAGGGGTTTCTGCAGTACCCCCTGTGTGTTGCCCTCCCTGGTAAGTTCTGATCATAAATCCGTCTCATTCAAAGTAACAATCATACCTGGCACACCCTCAAGAGCAAAAAGGATGAAAAATTTCTCCAAAGCAAACTATAGCCTCCTGAGTGATGGAATAAATAGTTTCAAACCCCCTGCTACCACTGTCAACAATGACTCCTATACAGAGGTGTACATAAATGCCCTGTATAAATACCTATACAAATGTATAGACTCGGCTATACCTGAACGGATCAAAACAAGTCCTGTACCTAATATCTTCAAAGAGCAGGTTATAACCACACACTCCATGGCTGAAAACACAGCCTCTATGGTACTGGATAACATCCCAGGCTGCCTACTAAATGGCCTAAAACAGGACCTAGTGGAACAAGTTGGCACTCTTTTCAACCACCTTCTTAAGTACTGGTTTTGTCTCAGAAGGGTGGAAAACAGCAGCAGTAATTCTCTTGCACAAAGAGGGTCCAACAACTAACCCTGGGAACTATGGACCCCTAAGCTTAACCAGCCTTAGCTACAAGGCCATGGAGAGAATCATCATGGACCTTATCAAAAAGACATAGAAGACCTTCAGACTCTTGGTCCGACCCAATTTGGCTTCATTAAGGGTAGATCTTGATTATTAAACCTGGTGGACGTCTTTAAGAATGTCACCAAAGCCCTGGATGAAGGCAAAACAGTACATGCACCCTATCTTGACTTAGCCAAGGCTTTTGACAAAGTTCCCCCTCAGGCATTATTGAGAAGCTCACCCAGCTGGGAATTAACCCATATGTCGCTAGATGGGTAGCCAGCTGGCTCACCGACAAAATGCATAGAGTCAAATTTGGGATTCCACCTCTGCTAGCAGACCAGATATCAGTGGTGTTTCACAAGGATCTGTGCTGGGTCCCCTACTGTTTGGAATCTACTTCTCAGAAGTCCAGACGAAAATAGATGGTTTGTGGCTTACCAAGTTTGCCGATGACTGCAAACTGGGTGCAGTCATGGAGTCCCCCCAATGATGCTGACATACTATAAAAAGGACTTACACAGACAAATGATTGGTGCCAAAGCCATGGACTTAAAACAACTGCAAAAAATGTGTTGTCATCCTTTTAGACAAAGGGGAAGTCCCTACAAATTACAATATTACCTTATAACTTGCAACTCCCTTTGCTTAAACCCTGTTGTGAAGTTAGGTGAAGGCTGCCAGCCTAGCCAGATAGAATTTTGGCGATAATTCTGTCATCTGTAAATATTAATGTAAACCACAGGCTTGTGTCTTAAATGGTAAAAATAGTGTAATATGTGGAACTGGAAAAAAATGTAACAACAGTGCACTGTGCTGACTAAGTAAAGCATGTTGTGACCCTTTGATGTAAACACGGCTCCGGACGGTCTAGCTGAAGGAATTCTTGCTATTGTTTTTAAGGCCAGATTTAATGGCCAGAATTTGCATGCATAAATGTCCTTTATTCCTCTGGTTTATGCCCAGAGGTGAAGAATTTAAATGTAGTTTCTGTTAGCCTGGGTACCCAGGAAAGTGTGAAGAATGATGTAATGTGAACCAGGAATGTGATTTTAAAAACAGAGAGAATCAGAGAGCATTAAGCATTTTTGTCTTGACCATCCAACTCATCAGCACTGTCTTGCTCTATATGTAAGTGTATCTTAGACTTGTGTTTTCTCTTAGAAATAGCTAGAAACTAGAAAGATTAGACTAAGTGTTTTTCTGTGATGTCAGAACTGTGCTACTGAATTATTTGAAGTATTTCTCTGTGAACTCTGAACTCTTGACTAACACTGTGTAGTAAAAAGTATTGTCTTGTATTTTGACTATTTGTTATTAAATATTTTTAAACCCTTTCAACTGTGGCTGTTTTCGTAGAGATAATTTAAGCTCTTTAGAGTACTTGCATGCCTTTGGTAAAATTGTACAAGGCCACTCTAATAGCTTTAGCCCTGGGCTATACTCCCAATTAGATAATAATATTGCACAGTAATAATTGGACACCCTTTTAAGGACATTCTAGTAGCTGATAAATATTAGTGGGTGGTGGCAGCTGGTACTACCGTATAGTCTGGAAAAAAGGGGGAACAGCTGGAGAACCTGTACCAGCCTTCCCCAGGAGTGTCTGTGTGGTTGTATAAACTCTTTTCAAAGTGTGTGTGTGTGTGTGTGTGTGTGTGTGTGTGTGTGTGTGTGTGTGTGTGTGTGTGTGTGTGTGTGCCAGCTACTTGGGAGTGACACGAAGCACTGGTTGGACAGAGAGGGTGCTGGAGGTTTTAACTTGCCCACTAGGCTGAGATCTGGACCATATAGCTGTGCCAGTGGAGAGTCTTATTGGGGACCTGGAGAGCAAGGGAGCGACCAACACGGGACTGACTGTGATCTTTGTGTGCTCTTAAGGGAAATTGCCATTTACTGTGTGTATTTGTTATCCTTTCCTCCTATATGAGACACCCCTCACTGGTGTTAGTGGTGAGGATTGAGGCTCCTTGATTGCTGGGCCAGGGCACAGGTGTCACACCTGTAGTGAGAGATTTGGGAATACAGGTTGATAGCAGCTTTAACTTTAATCACCATGTGTCCACAGTGATAAGGAAGGCCTTATATGTTGCACATCTGTTAAGTAAGGGCATTGCATCTAGATGTTATAACTCCCCTGTACTCATTCCTCATCATACCTCTAACAGAGTACAATGCTCCCATCTTTATGTACCTCACCAGACACCTGCAGCAGCTGGAGAGACTGCTGAGGTTTCTCACTAAAAAATTCAGGGCCTTTGACACATAACCTACATGGACAGACTGAAGGTCCTGTCACTGTACTCTGTATCCTATAGGCTGCTGAGGGGCGACTTGTGGCTGGCCTACAGGGCAGTCTCAGACCCTGCCCTAATGGAAATGCTGCACATTCGCAAGTCAAATGGGACAAGATTCACTCAGGGGTCTTAACCTAGCCTGCGACATTAACCGGACATGCTCAAGAGACAGATATGTTTCCCACAGATTGCCACTTCTCTGGAACAAGCTCTCCATTCTCATTTAACACAGCTCCTCAATGACCCTATTTAAGCGTAACTTAGACAACTGGATGGGAGACTGTAAGTTTACCTTGGGTGTGTCACCTATGTCCCTCTTGGATAAGGGTAGTCACTGCTGATCACAGACTCTCACTGCAAATATAGACCATGCAACTTGGTCAATAAGGAAACAAGTGTATAACATGGGTAGGCTTATAAAAGCTGTAGGGCCAATAGTCTAGTAACTTCATATGAACCTATGAACATCTGAAAGCAGTGCCTATCTGTATGTGTGGCAAAGAGCAGGTTAAGTAGGAATAGTAGCAGTTATCTGATATATTCACTTTACTTTCAATGACCAACAGCACTAGTAAAAATGTATGGTTCACCAACATTGCATCAGAAAAAAAATAAATAAATAAGACTTGCATAATATGTAGGTCATGGCTGAAGAAACTTTTTTTTTTTTTTCGGCTTTTCCAGGTTAGGGGTCGCCACAGTGGAACTCTGGTCCGCTAATGATTGGCAGTCGATTTTTTTTTTATGGTGCTGAGTTGCCAGCCCGATGCCCACCTGTGTGCCCTGTTCAGTCACAGCCTCACTTCAGGCTTTGTCCCTGCCGAATGGTGCACTGCTACAGTCATTCCTCTCCACAAAGGAGGAGCGACTACAGACCCTGGGAACTATTGCCCCATTAGCCTGACGAGTCTGATATGCAAAGCTATGGAACGCATCATCATGGACCTAATAAACAAGGATATAGGGAATCTCCAAACTCCGGATCCCACACAGTTTGGTTTTGTGAAGGGTAGATCATGCCTGCTCAACTTGGTCGACTTCTTTGAGTCAGTTACCAGAGCTGTGGATGAAGGCAAGGTTTTTCATACAGCCTACCTTGATCTGGCCAAGGCTTTAGATACCATTCCCCACTCAGGAATCATAGAAAAACTCACTAAGCTATATCACTAGGTGGGTTGAAAACTGGCTCACAGATAGAACCCACAGTGTGAAAGTAGCTGACTCCAAGTCAGACTGCCGATTAGTCCCGAGTGGAGTCCCACAGAGTTTGGTCTTGGGTCCTCTCCTGTTTGGTATCTACTTCTCTAAAGTCCAGGCCAACATGAAGGGACTCTGGCTGACAAAGTTTGCAGACAATTGCAAGTTGGGAGCTGTTATTAACTCCCCAAGTGATGTTGACATCCTACAGAATGGCCTCACTGTGACCAGCAACTGGTGTCAGAACCATGGCCTTAAGCTCAATGCCAAAAAATGTGTCATCATCCCCTTTGGGAAAAACCCGGTTCCCATAAATTACCATATTGATGGTAGTACACTGAACACAGAATGCATTAAAAGAGATCTGGGAACACAGGTTGACAGCAACCTCTCTTTTGATCACCACGTTGCCACTCTGGTCAGAAAGTCCTTCTATGTGGCACATCTTATTACTAAAGGTTTTAAAACCTGGAAGAAAGAGGTCATTGTCTCCCTCTACTCTTCCCTCATTAGGCCAATCATCGAGTACAATGCCTCATTTGGCATGTACCTCACTAGACACCTGCAACAACTGGAGAGGCCACAAAAGTACCTCACAAAGAGGATCCTAGGCCTTAAACACTTGCCCTATATGGACAGACTCAAAAAACTCCAATTATTCTCTGTCTCATATCGCCTACTTAGAGGCGATCTCTGATTGACTCACAAAGCCATGTCTGACCCAGCTTTATTAGAAATGCTGCATCTAAAGAAATCCCAATCCTTCCACACCACATGCTCCAGAGACCTCAATCTTATTACCACAATTAACAGAACATGCTGGAGGACAGGTTCATGACCCAGAGACTGCCCATGCTATGCAACAGACTTCCCATACATGTCAAGCAGAGCACATCGCTGACCCTCTTCAAGAAAAATCTTGATGAGTGGATGGGAAATAGAAAATTCACCCCCGGGGTCACTCCAGTGGCTCTACTCAACACAGGCACTAGGAACTAAGGTCGGGTGGCACGATGCTAGGGTAATCCTATGGGCTAGGCTTGTAAAGACTCCAGGGCCATTAGCGTAGTACACACCTATGAACCTATGAATAACACTGTACTCCTGAGGAATGGACACAGCTTGTTTTTGAGAAAGCAAGTGAGATAAATTCATCCATTTTTCAAGCCCTAAAGCTACAGGTTTAAACACATGTATAGGGAAAATGTGTCCATAGACAGTGCCAGTATGGAGTCATTTAATCTGTAATTCAAGGCCCCTGACAAAATCTATAAAACAGATGAAATAGGAATGTTTGTGTGTCTTTTTGGCTTTTCCCGGTTAGGGGTAGCCACAGCGGAACTCCGGTCCGCTAATGATTGGCAGTAGATTTTTAGGGCACTGAGTTGCCAGCCCGACGCCCAACCTTCAGCAAAGGCACGCCCATTCACGCATGTGGATTAGACACTCTCAACTGACCGTAGGTGTGAGTGCATGCGCGTGTGTGCCTTCTGTGGAAGGTTGGGTGCTGGGCTGGCAACTCAACACCGTAAAACTCCACTGCCAGTCATGAGCAGACAGGTGATCCACTGTGGCGACCCCTAACCGGGAAAAAGCCGAAAGAAGAAGATTCATTAGAAACCAATCATACTCAGCAAGAGGACCAAATGAAATCATGGTACCTCTGTCTGTCTTTATATTAAACTTGGTCTTATTATTTTCTGGAACTGTAATAGGAGTGGTTAACACAAACCCAGATGATTAATCCAACCTTACTTTTGGGTTGAAAACTCTGTTGAGCACTTAGTAACAGAAACTGACTGCTGTGATAGCACAGTCAGCTCACACTTTGTCATACAAGTTGCACAAAACTGCTGTTATTAATCATAGTAGACTAGCAATTAGAGCAGTGCATGACAGGAGATGTAGTCCTCTCCACTAACAAGACTTGTAGCTATTCTCTTAAGGAGAGTTGTGAGGAAGATATGAGGGTGGTTTTGGCCAATAAAAGCAATACGTTTTTCAATTTATGTACTGTTGAAAGGCAAAGTTTGAAACAACTCAGTTGTAACGAGGATGTTAGAGTAATGAAGGCAGATAAAGGGGGAGCAATGGTTATAGTTAACAAAGAGGATTACCTCCAGGGAATCTATAGTTTGTTGGAAGATGTAACTTTTTATTCTGAGGTTAGTAAAAATGATGTTAGCTAGGTGTATAGACATATAGTCTCTTGGTTATATAGCAGTTTTATTGAGGGTGTGATTTCTGAGAACGTACAATTCTTTCAACACACCTAAACCCAAAATATGCAAATTGTTTGGTGTGCACAAGATGCACAAAGATTATGCTAATCTGGTCCACCCTATTGACCGATAGTGTTAGCACCGGTTTCCAAATTGGAACCAATTTCAAAATTTGTGGATATGGCATTACTTAAATTAGTGCAGCAAGTGCCCTCTTTCATTAGGGGTTTTTCGACTTCCTTAAAAAAATAAGGAAGTTAGGCTGGATAAAGAAGATTTACCGGTCACTGTCGATGTGCATTCACTATATATATCCATCCCACATAAGCTGGTACTGAATGAACAGCACTCATGTTAAATAAAAGTAATGACTATGTGATGGGAGAAGTCAAGTTGTTAACAGAATGTATCTATCAGGTTTTGTCCAATAATTTTGTCGTGTTTGAAGGTGGTTATTACCATCAAAAGAGAGGGATGGCAATGGGTGTGTGCATGGCCCTGAATTATGGCAACTTAGTCATAGCATATTGGGAAGCTCACATATTTATTTATTTATTTGCCCTTTGTTTGTCTTTTGTTAACCGGGTCAGTCCACTGGGCTGGTGGCCCATTTTCAGTGGAGACCCGAGGAGAAGAGCTCCATATAAAGAAAACAAGTTACAAAAATGTATAGCAATACTACAATCATTAGAATCAAAGAAATGAGATGCAGATATGTACAGAGTATCATGAAGTCATTCTATAATTATATTTCTATCAACAGAGAGATATAAGAAGATTTGTTCTTATTTTCATCAAAGATTTGTTTTTTATATGGAAGGGACTGATTAGTGAGTCGGAGTCATTTTTGGGGAGGACAAATAGGAGTACAGATTTTTTGAAATTTTCCCATGGCTTTCACAGATCCAGGGTATGCTTTTTTTTATTTGGAGGTACAAAAAATAGTAGTGACAACAAATTGAGTACAGGCTTTAATTACAAGAATGTTTCCAACAATACACTTTTGCATTATTCCGGTATGCACCCATCATATATGAAACGTAACATTATAAAGTGTCAACTGGTAAGGCTCAAGAGACTAACTGTGCGTATGGAGAACATAAACAATTTCATACAGGCTCTGCATCTTAGGTTTATGCATAGGGGGTATCCAGAGGAAACTGTTCGGAGAATTTTTGAGCAACATCATACAGGCAAGGACAAGGGTAGGGCAAGTTATAGTAACCCTCAAGTGGTCTTTTTCTACGCCTTTAATTTTCTCATTGGACAGTGTAGCCATCAAAAAAGTAATTTACAATTTGGAGAATATGGGAAGCAAGTGATAAAGTTAAAAGAGTAGTGGGTGCAAGCCTTTTTTCATTAACAAAACTTGTAATATAAAAACCTATTTGGAAAGAGAAGTAAGGAGAAATCAAAAAGATGGAAAAGAGGAGCATACAGATGTTATAATTGTCCCTTATGTAGGCACATTTTAGAAAGTTCATATTTTATTGACACAAGAATGGAGAAAACTTACCCAGTACCAGGGTATTTAAAGTGCAATTCGAAATATGTGGTTTATCTTCCTATGTGTTTCACCAGTGAGGCTTTTTATTTTGGAAAATTTATGAGCATCAGTACACTATCAAAATCAAAAATAAAGAGAACGATTTAGGCAAACATTCCATGGGGTGTTGGCATTTTAAAAATTTTCTCTGACCATGTTCCTAGCAATTTTAACAGTGACAGGGGCAATAAACTTGAATTCAGAGAGTTAAAATGGCAGATTTTTTTCATGTTTATTGTGAACCTGGACTTAACAACATATAAATAATAAGGTGGTTTTGACTAGGAATCAGCATAGTACAAGTGTAAATAGGATTGTTTTTACTTTTTATATTATTATTCATTGTCAGCTTATTTTTTATAACGATTATTTGCAAGGCTTTGGAAGTATGCATAATGGATTAATTAACATTGGATCATGTGAGATGGGGAAAACCCAATTTAAGTGTTCATATTACATTAGTAGTTATGTTCTGATGAAGGCCAGTGTGTCCGAAAGCGCTCAGCATTTATTAAATCATTTGGTATTTTTTTCTCCATTGGTGTTTTTTTCATGATTTTTTTATACATATTTTTGGGTTCTGTAGTGTACTGTTAACAAGTGGCTTCTGTCTACTTCGCTTCCTTTTAGCAAACTGCCAGAAATACAATATATTTACAGAAAGAAATTAACAGACTTTTTTCATTTCTTTTTCATTAGGGTGGTATCCAACAAGGAGGATTCATTCAGCATAATGGAAAATTTTACATCTCTGGTGCACCAGACTCAACTTCAGGATTACACTTTTAATTCATCTCGGAGCCCATACAGATGCAAATTTAATGAAGAATTTAAATATGTACTTCTCCCTGTATCTTATGGGATTGTTTTTATTGCAGGACTAATTCTGAATGCTGTAGCACTTCATACCTTTCTGTTCAGGATGAAACAGTGGAATGCATGCACCACATTTATGTTCAATTTAGCAGTGTGTGATACACTGTATGTCATTTCCTTACCTCTTCTTGTTTATTACTATGGCAACAGAAACCAGTGGCCTTTCAGTGCACCTTTATGCAAAATAGTCCGATTTTTGTTCTACACTAATCTTTACTGCAGCATATTGTTCCTTTCTTGCATTAGTATTCATCGCTTTTTGGGCATCTGCTTTCCAGTTCAGTCTTTACATTGGGGAAAAGTGCGTAATGCACAAATAATCAGCATTGTGGTGTGGACCATAGTTGTAATATGCCAAGCACCAGTTTTATCTTTTGTTAGCACTGGTGTTGTAAGAAATATCACTGTTTGTCATGATACAGCCAGAAGGGAAAATTTTGACCGGTTTATCATCTATACCTCATTCAATCAGATACTACTTTTCTGTATCCCTTTTGCTGTTGTCCTGGTATGCTATTGCTTAATGGCAAACAGACTAATGAAACCATCTAAGGTGGGGCCATCACATTCCAAATCAAAGAAAAAGTCAATCCGAATGATTATTATTGTTCTTACTGTATTTATAGTGTGTTTCTTACCATTTCACATCACTCGGACTTTGTATTATTCTTTTAGAAGTCTGGATATAAACTGCAAGACTGTAAATGCTGTTAATTTAGCCTATAAAATAACTAGACCTTTGGCTAGTGTAAACAGCTGTCTTGATCCAATTTTATACTTTTTGGCAGGACAAAAGTATAGAAAACATTTGACGCTCCGGAACCAGAAAACCAAAAGACAGAAATGGCCAAAAGCTATAACAAGAAAGATTTTGTCTGATGGGACAGATAATAAAGACCCCACTGACCTAATGCTTCAACATTTAAAATCTTGATTTCAAGTCTGTTTCCACACTGTTGTGTACCTTATATAATACCAGGGTTACATCAGTTGTATCAGCTATGCTATAATGTTATTTTCTGCTAAGATGACATGAAGGAACAAATCATGCAGTGAAAATTATCAAGATCATGTGGGTACAAAATTATATGATTCTTCATTTACTGACATACTAGGATGTATGAGCCTAACATGCCTACAATTTTCTTTTTGCATGGTACATATTGTATGCCTGGATTCACCTTACTCTTCAAAGAACTGTGTATATTTAATTCTGTCTCTGAGCCACTGGCTCTTATAGATAACCTTAGGAATAGCACTGACAGGAGCTATCAACCTGATTCAAGAACAGTTAATTTTGTTATATCTTCTAGAGATATTGATACCTTATAAACTTTTAAGAGGAGGCCTTGAGTACTGACTGACAGTTTTGGCATGTTACCAATCTGTTTTAGGACTATTCTGCAGTTAAACTGTGTTTTTGCATCAATTCTTTACTATTCTTACCACTCACACTTAGTAATGAAGGAATACCTGCATTTAATGATCTAGGTCACTCAATCAAATGTCTTCTGGTCAAATGCCATTTTGTATTGATTCAGTTGTCAGAAATCGTGTTCATACTGAAACTATCTAATTTGGTGCACCCTATGCACCTTGTAAAAAAAGACAGATTTACCTCTAAAAACTACTTTTTTGGTTCAGAGAATCCAAACTCAGACTAGTATCAGTGCAAAGCAGATTAAAACATTTAAATGACAGAAAAGACAACTGGTAGTCTAAGTTCAATAACAACAAAATCCACCCTGGACACAATCCAACTGTTACTCAAAGGGAATGCGTTAAATAATTTGTAAACAGTTTTTAATAGTTAAGTGGTTTCATCTGATAAAACAGTCTTCATCAGAAATCAATGCATTAAATTTAGTTTGCTGTACATGTATATGTACACACACACACTCACACACACACACACACACACACACACACACCTATATATATATATATATATATATATATATATATATATATATATATATATATATATACTATACTCCTAATGGATCATATTGTGACACCATTTGGATATTCCCAGGTCTTTAAAGCCATTAGGACATGATTGAGTCTGATACATTCCTCAAAATAGCTGTTATCCAGCTATAAATTCTGTATTTAAGCAACTTTTTATCTAAGCAGTGTAATTGAGAGGAAAATCAGTAGTGTCATTGAACATAATTCGCAGATTTTTTTTTTGTGATATCATTTGCCTAAGGCAGGTGACTCCCTTGTCTCAGATCTAAGTTAAAGGATGTTACTGACCTGTTGAAGCTCTTAGGATAATCCGTGGTTGGAGGTAAGAAATTGCTAAATGCCAGTTCTCCCCCTCACCCTAGTTTAAATGGCATATTTATTACAAGTGTATTAAAGTTGCATTCAGATAAAGTTTGGTATTTGCATTTGCTTTACTTAATAAACACAAAGAATCTAGGATCCACTTTTAATGTCTTTGATTGCTAAGTAGTTTGATTATTAATGTCTGGTATCTGGAAAGTTTTTGATCATGTGATGGCTCAAAGTATATTTAAAAGCAAACTAACGTGTATACATACAATTCTTATGATGTCTGTTTCATGACATTTAAAAACGATTTAACTGATTCCCAAGGGTGAAGGTTGGATTGTTTCCAGTGTAGCTTTTGCTGTTATTAATTTTAATTTTGCTAAGCTGTTTCAGCACACTTTTTGATTAGTGTACAAAGTCCTTTAAAAACTTACTAATGCTCAATGGGAAACTTAAAATGTCATAATCGAAATCTACTGCAGTAAACATTAAGAGGTCCATATAGCTGTGATACTTCATCATTTTTATCATTAAGTAATCTAGTTTCAAATATCCTTGATAAACTTCTTGAAATGTCTTTGCTGTTAGGCTGTAAGAGGCAAAAGGGTGCTACATGTATGTAGGAGTACAGTACTCTGATTGTACATGATGGGCAGGTTGGTAGACATTCTCTGACATGCAGGCCCGGTAGGTAGACTGGTGCTTATGAAGGTGTTAAGGTTAGAGTATTGTGAAGCACTGTCATCTAAAAGTGGGTGAGTGGTCAAGGGCATTGAAAATATACACCACAGTGGTTGTTGGAACAATCACTAGATGGCTGCTTCCTGTGTTGTTTTGTTGTTGGTGGTGGGCTTCTGCTCTAGACTACTTATGTTTCCACAATACAGCTACGTTTGCTACCATTTGTCTAATATCCTGCCCCATCATGGCCTAGATGTATAGTCAAATGAACTTCATAATGCAAAATGTATTCATGCCTATTATGATGTAAGTTAAAGTCTGTGTTAGACTCACCTCTTATTACCTGACTGTTTTCTGTTTAGAGGTGAAAACACTGTATTTGATGTTATCTGCTTATACCTTTATTGTAGTACTGTTGTCTGCTGGTTTCTCAGAGAGAAAGGCTGAAATGTAAACTTTGGGAATGCCTGTTTGCATTTCACATTATAAGTGCTTTGCACTTGTTTCTATGTTTTTATTTTAATTTTAAATCAGGATCAAATCTATTACAGTTGATTTAGTAAGTGTTTTATATCTCATTACTGATACTTAACTGCATTTCATTCATTTTATTTCTAAGTGGATCACAGTGTTGTTAAGTTAATACTTTTTTTGGTATTGTTGTGTCTGGTTGGAATTTAGCTGACTGTTATCTCCTATATTGTTTATAATCTTTTGTAAAGAATAACAAGTATTACGGACATTGAAAGCTTCTAGTGGATGTTGGGGAATTATAGTGCTGATGAAGCATGTAGGAAGTAATTCACTTTGGTCTTATATTAAGCAAAAAGTGGTCATTCCACACATCACAAAAACAGTAGTTGTTCACAGCATCTGAAATGAACCAAGCCTTTCAGTCTGCATTCAACTATCCTGCTGGCCAGAACCTCTCTGAATCCCCAGTCGTTAGAGCCATGTCCCCTTGGACCACTCTGGTGAAGCTAAACCTGATTAAGAGATGTATTCAGTGACACAGCCCACATTTCATTTTGCAGCCTATATTGTTTTTATCATTTCTTACTGTCAATCATGAGCTGACAGGTAATCTGCTGTGGCGACCCATAACCGGGTAAAGCTGAAAGAAGAAGATTGTTTTTATCATTTCTTGGCAATCTTCATAAGAAAATGCACATGATGTAAAACAGAGGATTTACTTTTGCTGCCAGAACTTATGAATGCCCATTTAGTAATCAGACAGTGAAGCAGTATTATCAGTGATTAATGCGCATTCTACCTCAGGCCATTATGTGGCATGATGATTTTCATCTCTGTCAGTGTCTTTGCCCTACCACATACTACCCCTGCCCACCTGAACTCATAGCCTTCCTTAGTACCTTATAGAGAAGGAATTGTGAAGAGTAAAGGAAGAGGGGCATCACCAAAACAAAACAAATGTTTGTAGCCACAAGGCAGACAGGTTTAAGGTAAGGATCAGGAGGGATGCCTAGGTCCTAAGTCCAGGCTCTTACACTGAGTCCATCACTTTTTTCAGTGGCTCCCGTTGCGTCATAACCATACTTATTTTTCTAGTGAAAGCTTGACCTTTGGATCCCTATCTAACACAAGAGGCACAGCTAGGAAGTTCTCAAAGCTCCTGTTTTTGCTAGGAAATATCTGGTTGAAATTCTAGTGGACACCATCTTCATTCCTTCACAGAGGAACGTGATGTTCATCTTAGTCAATGTTGCAGAAGAGTCTTGGGACTTCTGGCTGCACAGAAGCCAGTGACTGGCCTGAATACCAGAACCTTTCACCATCCCCCATTTGCTGGACATCCTCAGCTGTCCATCATTAGGATATCAGGGGTATAAGAGGTATATCAATGAGCGCAATCTTCATTTCTTTATTGCGATAAACTCCAGTGCACAAGACTCCATTACTCGGAATCATCAGCCCACTTGAATCACCATTGTACCACTGATAAGTGCTACACTGGGGATCTTCCTTATCTCTTTAGCTCTTTGTATTTTGTTCATGTTCAAAAAGGTTAATAATTTCCTTTCATGTTTAAAAACAAGTATCTCACAAAAAGTTTTCACTCATGTTGTCTCTTTTGCTTAGGGCTTCAGCACGATGTGCCTAACTGCCATTTCTGTACTAAATTTAATAATAAGGGCCGAATCCCTTCAGCAACACTTAGACTCATATAGGGCCTCGGCCTTTGCATGCTATGGTGTCCACTGCTTTCCAGGCCATCACCTGTGAGGTGCATTTTCAGCCCCCACCATCCTCTGGCATGACCCCTCCAGAGGGCACCATGACTCAGGCCCGCCCATCATACACCAGCTTTAGACCGACATTGCTCAAGTCTGTAGCCATCAAGCCTGCCACACCAGACTTCTGATGACTGAAGGTGTGGGTGGTATCCCGTTTGTGATTGTAAGGTAAGAGTTACTTGGGAACTGGATTGAGGTTGTGACCTGAGGTGTTATCTTCCTCTAATCCCTGTCCTTTCAAGTCCGAGACGCAGGAATGTTTGCAACAGCCAATGTGGTTTGAGTTCCTTACTTCACATACCCAGGTCTCACCACAGGACTTGGTTAGGATGCAGCAGGACTTAATAGATTTCATGAAGACTAGGCAACCCACTCTACAAAAGAAATCTGTTTCAGGAACCTACCCTGGAAAAAGAAAGAAATATACTTCCTTCCAGAGAGAGATTCAGTTAGAGGATGAAGAGGAATTTGCATATGTAGGGCATATTCCCCCCTCAGACTTATGAAGACTGTGACTCAGATGACATCTTATCCCCAGCCTTACCCCCCTGTGGATGTACTCTTTGGGGACACACTTCACAGAATGAAGGAAGCTTCAACTGGTAGTCTAGAGAATTCTCTCAGGCTCAAGCTCAGTATAGAGAGCTTCTGAACCTACCTGCCCCTAGACCTCTTGGGATTCTCCCAGTCTATGTTGTCTCGGATAGTGTATTTTCAGACATATCCTTTCATCCCAGTTCCCTGCCTCCTGGAAGCCTGATTGCTTCTACAGAGCATATGAGTCTCACAAGTGCCTCTATAAAAACCCAGATCCTGCCACTGAATCTTCCTGAAAGCTAGTAGACAAGCATCCAAGTATCATTTAGCAAATGACTGGGAGAACAAGTTTCTTGACCAGTTTGGCAAGAAAACTTACACTGCAGCCACCGTGGCCATGAGATCTCTGAACTGCAAGTTCCTATGCTCAAGTACCGTGAGTTAGTATAGGAACAGATTAAATGCAAGGCAAAGGGGATACAGGATTAGAGCTTCCAGAGAGATATCCAGAAGTTATATAATGTTATCCTCCAGGTGTCCAGACTCTTATTCAAATGAGGCTATCATGCATTGGATGCATTATGCAGGGCAGTTGTCATTGGGTCTGTAACATGTAGAAATGCCTGACTGATGAAGGTGTCCATTTCAAACCAGGTTAATGCAGAACTCTTGGATGCAGCCATGGATAAGGAATTCCTATTTGAACCCCCTGCAGAAAACTATTTGAGAGACTGGACAAATAAAAACGGAAGTAGATGAAGTCTGTCAAGGAGTTTTATCTGTCTCTGTCGCCCAGATATAATAAAAACTATTCTAATAAGTCCTGGCTCTTTTCCCTAAAGCAAGAAAAAAAACAGACAACCTAAGGGCAGAAGGACCAGGCACCAAAAGAACTGACAAGCCGAGAACCTTTCCAGACCTGCAGGATCCCACGACTAATATTGAATCAACAGAAACTGCTACCTCGTATCATCTCAGAGGCATTGATGGTGACTCTGGACTTGAAGGCTGCCTACCTTCATGTTCCTATTTTACAGGAGCACAGGAGATTCTTATACTTTCAGGCAGGGGGATTACACTGCCAATTATGTGCCTTGCCATTTGTCTTATATACTGCATCAGGGTATTTACCAAATGCCTGGCACCAGTCATTCCCTTTTGCAGGATGTAAGGGTTACACATGTAC
The DNA here is from genome assembly GCF_019279795.1 of Protopterus annectens. Lineage (NCBI taxonomy): Eukaryota > Metazoa > Chordata > Ceratodontiformes > Protopteridae > Protopterus > Protopterus annectens. Next base: position 1,458,254,585 of record NC_056735.1, read on the forward strand.
CCTTATTTGGATGGTTGCCTGATTCAGGTCACATCACACCCAGAGCTTCTGATAACCATGCAAATCACCATGAATTGTTTTCAGAAGGCAGGGCTAACCCTCATTATCCAGAAGTCACAGTTCTGTCCCAATAACAAGACTAACATTTTGGAGGCAGTTATAGACTCACTTCAACAAAGGGCATTCCTCCCAGGGGACAAGATCTCCTTTCTTTCAGACTATCTCAGGAAACAACCATTACTACAAGGTAATTTCTTTGATTCCTCGGTTTCATGACATCTTGAATTGTAATGATTGTATTAGTAAAAGCTACAATGATTCCTAAAGAACTGTTGGTCACATCACCAACAGTTCCTACAGATAAATATCTCTCTCCTTTCAAGCTTAATGAAGGAAATTCTGTGGTGGGAGTAGAATGTCAAAGACAACTCAGGGTCTTCCTTTAAACTCCCAATAACAGCACAGACCCTAACGACAGACAGCTTTGACATAGCCTGGGGAGCTCCCCTAGACTAGTTCATGGTCCAGGGGACATGTACAACCAGCAGACAAATCAACGCATGAACATAAAGGAAAGGGTTATAGTGATTCTGGCATTAAAAGCCTATCGAGAAAACTTGACTCTCACACCCATAAAAATTCTGACAGACAACCCCACAGTCATGTGGTATATAAAAAACAGCAAAAGAAGGAGACTAGAACACGGCCTTACTGTGCAGTTAAAAATATTTAATCCAAACTTAAAACACCATATAAAAAGAAAGAAAAATACATATAAAACAAGGTAGGCACTTTCACATATACAAACAGATGCTTCATCATTCCATTGAGTAACTGCACAGCTTACCTTGTCTTATATGCATTTTCCTTTCTTTTTATATGGTGCTTTAAGTTTGGATTAAATATTTGTAACCTGCACAGTGAGGCCGTGTTCCAGTCTGCTGTTTTTTGGTATTTTTGTGACTCATTTTGAAGTGGAGGACTGGTTAACTCGAGATAGAATCTTTTTTCTCTTTGGATTGGTTTATATATATAAAAAAAAAAAACAGTGGAGAACACTTTACTACTCCCTATGCAGACAATCTATGGAACTTTGGCTGTTAACACAGCAATTAGTGGTCACACCACAGCCTCATACAGATGGCTGTTGAAAAGGAAGGTTTTCTTAGACCTGACACACAACCAGTGTGTGCCAGAAATAGGCCTTTTTTCCTCCCCAGAAAATAGGCAACTCAGCAAATTCTACCCAAGCACACTTTGGGTAAGGACATGAAGAATATGCAGACCTCTTTCTGTTTCTGTCTTTCCACCAATACCCCTCATCCCCAAGGTTTTACAAAATGTTGGGTCAGACAAGCCAAAAATAATTCTCATAGCTCTTTAGTTTCCCAGGCAGCACTGGTTTTCCCTCCTCTTGACATTCAGCAAAAGAAAGACCTTGCCTGTGCTACCTGTCATGGACTTATTAACACAGAACAAGGGGTCTGTCATCCATCACAATCTGGAAACCCTGAAATTAGCAACTTTGGCTACTGATTCCATTCAGATAATCCTTTTCTCGGATGTCCTATCTATCTTAAAAGGGGCTAGAAAGCCAAGTAATAGGAAGTATTGTGTGACTAAGTGGAAAAGGTTCTCTGCCTGGTGCAAGGTTAATAGTATTACATCTACTCAAGCACTTTTGCAACAGGTTCTAGAATACCTCACCCTTCTATACAAACAACGACTGTCCTACTCTAGCATTAAGGTCCACATTTCTGCGATCTCTGCATGCCTGCTTATGTCCCTTCGAATGTATGCTAAACGCCACATAAAGCAATTCCTGAATGGGGTGTAACATCTCAGACTACCCAGACAGGAACCACCACTCTCCCTGGATCTAAATTGTGTGCTAGATAAACTTACTTTGGCCTCTTTTGAACTAGTGGCTTCAGAACCCATCATATAAAATGGAAGACAGCCCTACTGCTAGCACACTGACCTCAGCAAGGCATCTCTTCAAGCTGCAAACCCTGATGTGCAAAGAGCTATTCATAGTTTTTCATAAGAAAAGAGTTACTGAGAATCAACCCTCCTTTTATGCCCAAGATGGTAACAGAGATTTCTCTGAATTGAGCTGTCCACCTGCCTGTGTTCTTCCCACATACTCAAAACAAGCGAGAAAGAATGCTCCATTCTCTTGATGTGCACAGACAACTAAAATTTTTACCTCCACAGAACAAATTTTCCAGACAGATCTGACCAGTTTTTTTTAGCCTTTGCAGAAGGTAAATAAGGAAAACCAGTAGGCAAACAAACCATCACAAAATTAATTGCAAACTGCATCTCATTTTGTTTTTCACAGCATGGTAAGCAGCCCACTGGAAAGGTTAAGGTTAGAGTCCCCATCCACTGAGGCAAAAGCCATGACCACTGCTTTCCTGAAAGGAGTTCCCACTCAAACTATATTAGAACCAGCCACGTGATCATCTGTGCACACCTTCTCCAAGTGCTACAATTTTGGGGCCATTTCTGATGCTAGACCAAGGTTTGCCTCTGCCATCCTGCACAGCTTGCTGTCCCAGAAAAGGAGCTATTTCCAGTCTCCTTAGAAGAAGCTTTGGGAGTCTTCCCAAGACTCAGTACTGCAACACTGACTATGATGAATATAGTAGATAACTTACTATAATTATAGATTTTTGAATGGATCAGTGTTGCAACACCCCTTCCCCCCCTCCTTTCCCTTTCTTGTTTCTTTTTTGTCTACCCTGGGGTTGGGGTGGGTTCTCCCCTCCCACTCATCATCCTGAGTCCTGTTTCTCCCCTATTGCTTTAATTAAGGGTTCTAGCTATTAGTAGGGCTAGCTGCTCAGGTCCACCTAAGGACCATTAGACTAATAGGAACTCAGGTAAGAAAGACCTCAAGATGGACTTGGCCGATGGACCTCTTGTACACCCAATGTCCTGATCTTGGATGACCAGTACAGCTGGGGAATGGTGGAAGGCACTGGTATTCAGATATTCATATATGTGTTTCCTTTTCTAACAGTTATTCACTCCAGCATTGTATAACTTGCTTAATATTGCCTTTCCTTCAGTTATACTCCTCCTCCTTAACATTATTCTGCATGTATTGTTCCTACAAGTTCCATTCATTTTATGTACTTTGCTCCTTCCCTTTTCTAAAGATCCTACATCCAATTCTTTTATCTCCTTTACAATATTTAGTATTTTGGATGTTCTTCTTGTTTCACTGTTGCAGTCATCACATTTGGGTTATCCCTGCCAGGGTAGCGTTCAGCCGTCCCGATATTTAGTACTTTGGTTGTGGTTGGCTTAGATTTTGACTTTCTAGTAATTGCTTTTTTGGCAGCCAGTAACATAAAACTTAACAAGGCTTTACTGTGCCTAGGCAATTCAGATCCTATAACCCAGCTCAAGCAAATCATTTCCTTATTTACACTTGCTCCCCCACCATTTCTGACAAAGTACTCCATAAGGATTTTTTAAAATCTGCCAACTTTTTACACTTTCACAAAATATGTTCCCAGTTACCTCTGTCTTTCCCATCACACATCCAGCAATTGCTGTCTAGCTGAAGAAATGTCTGCTATACTCCGCTGTTTATCTTTCCTTTTCCCATCATGTGTCTATTCCCATACTACCCCTGCTGTTTTCTGTTCCTTCTCCATCTGCACTTTGTGTGGGAGAACACGTTAAACGTTTGGGAAACCATTTCAAAAAGAAACATTTTTCTTTCTCTCCTTTTGTTTACACTGAGTGGTTGAAGGCTGCGCCATTGGAAGCTGGAAGGGATAATGATGATTATAATGAGATTTGCAAATTTTCCTTAATCAAGACATCCTGAGAGATAACTAAATGCCCCCTAAAGTAATATTTCAGCACACTAGCTGATAAATGAGCAGAGATCAGTAATGTACTCAGGCCAACAAGGCAGCGCTACTACCTGTGCATAACGTTTCACCCTTATAAGGACTCATTAGCACAATTTTTTTATTATTTTATTTAAGAGACCCAGGTTACTCCTTCTTCAGCAACCTTACTGCAGGCAGGGGTAGGGCCATTTCATAAGCTGGTAGTCAGCTTCATTGGTAGAACAGTACACATTGTTTTATGTCTGCAAAGCCTCAGTGTGGTCTTGCTACTATAATACTACTAGAGTGTACATATGTATTCAAATGAATCCTTGTTTTTAAATGTTTACAATACTTGTATATTTTAATGTGTAGTGTTATAGCACCTGATTAAGTACATTTCTAGTTTGTATTGTAAATTTCAAAGTTTTTGTACAGCATGCTATGCTGTTAATGTGAACTATATGTACATTTGATCATGCATAATGACTCAGAACATGCCTAGAAAGGGTCCTGGGGTCAGACTTCCTACCTTATTAACAAAGTTTTAATAAATAGGTGCATAAAATAAATAATAAATAATGGATCTAACCAGATAGGCACTGGCAAACAACAGAATCCTGTGTACAGCAACATTTGCAAATCCCATTTTGTCAGGGCATCATAAGAGATGTGCAGATTTTCCCTATCCAGAAAAATAATGCGTTATCAGTACTTATGTACAGTAATATTTAATAATACAAGCTAGTCATCACACCATACTGCACTGAACACTTCTCAGGAAAATTAATCTTGAAAGGAAGCCAGTACTATATTATGATTTCTTTTTTTCTACTAATTTCAATCTTAACAACTAAGGGGAAGATAAATGGGTCTGGAGAGGACAGGAATAAGACTAGTTGCTAGTTTTGGGAGGCTGGATCAGGAGTGCTGTCACAAATGATGCAAAGGGGAATTATTATGAAACAATCGTATGATGAGGAAAAATAATTTGCATGTATACAGAAGAGCTGTGGAATTTCAAGTAGATATGAAACAAAAAAAAATATTAGCTAGATGGGGAAAATGAAGAGGTTTTACTTTGAAGAAACACTGGAATTAACACTCTAGTATGAATATCTAGATTGATGGCTATATAGGAAGTGGCACATGGGTAGGAAGGGTCTAGTTGGTTATGTGAGTAAGTTTTTGTGAGGGGAAGGAAGGGGCTTGAATTTGTACTAATATTACCTTTTCAATTGTATTTTATTTATGAATGTTTCTGCAACATTTGTAGTTGCTATAAAGTTCATTGTGAGTATACATGTATGTTTTTGCAGTGTTTTTACAACTGTTTTTTATGCGCAAAAGTGTTTAATAAAATATGTATTATATTGTACCAGGTTGCCATGGGTCATTTCTTTTAATATTTTGGAGGAAGTTTGCAGCTTTCTATAGCCTGAGATGGTCTTTTTGAGAGCTTCTGAGAACTAGCACTGTAAGTTGATGGCTTGGTGTAACAATGACACTGGTGATCATGTGATCATGCCGGATCTGCATGCATGGTATAGCATTACTGTGTTTGTCCTCTGTCCATGAAGAACTGACTTACAATGAAATTTCTGAAATGGTGAGGCCAGCCTTTCTGGGAAGGCCTTGTTTGTTTTATGGGAGGCCCAATCAGTTCTGAAGATACTGTGTGTAAAAACATTTGGTATTTTTTATGGGAATCAGCCTAAATGCAGAATGATAAAAGTCAAAGAAAATGTGTATTTGCAAATAAGTGATTCAAGAATCTTGTATTAAGCTAAGCACTGGCTATTTTAAGCTTGTGTGTTGTGTGTGAGGGAGGAGTTTCGTCTCCTTCAGTACAGTATAGCTCATATCTTGGGGAGGTGCAGGAAGTCTTTGGTCTTATTGAGGCTTTCTTTGACAAAGCTCAAACATTTAGGAGTTGGACACTACTTTTAAATAGAGCATCATCCATGGATAGGATAGACCTTTCTAAAGACCCAAACCTGAACAGTAAAGCTTTTATTAGTAAGTGGGTTTTATGTTCCTAGTCGAGCCCCACAGCTAATTCAAAAGTTTAGCATAAACCAGCCTTGGTCTTGCCAGCATACCAGGCCATTCTTATAGTTATTAGCAAGTCTATCAGGTCCTTTTTCTTCATCCCTGTCTAGGCCACTAAGTAGCGCTTTTTGTACCCTTTTCAAGGTAGCATACTTAAGAGATTTTCAAAGTTTTTTTCTATTGAGAATCTTTATTGATGACACATGGGTGCAAGATACCTCACAGAAATGACTATGAGCTTCACTATCATGACCAACCCTGCAATGAGAAATTGATTGCTGTCTCTAAATTTGTTGACTGAGGCTCGTCTTCTACTCTAAAAGGGGGCTTTCAGACGTGTGCCAGTAGCTAACAAGAGCTTGGTGCTGTACTCATGCTTGGTTTTGTTCTAATTGGTGGGAAGACTGAAAAGCTTACATCAGTTGTACACCTGAGTAACTTTATAACAGACTCACCAGGCTTCAGATGGCTTGTTTTCAAGCCATCATTCAATTGTCACAGGCTTGCTGAGTGAGCTTAGCAGGCATGGTGGATACCTGTTAGCTTACTGAGTCACCTGGAAACAGAGAATATTCCTATGTTTTTCTTTGGGGAATGTGTAGCTTCTGCCTTAGAGCGCTTCCTTTTTGATTATCCAATATACTGTAGGTGTTCATCAGATAATGATAGTGACAGTCCTGATACAGAGGACACATCTGAAGTTATTCTACTTAGATGGTTCTTTGCTGACAACCTTTTCCCAGAGTGTTGTGTCCCATTACTTTTTGTTTCTACCTTTGATTCAATCCAGAACATTTCCTCTGACATGGAAAAGCCATCCATGGTACTAGCAGAGGTTATCCAGTTTAAAGTAACTATTCTGGCCTCACAGGGCTGTGAACCTCTTTTTTCGCAGGGTCAAGCTATTGTTCTAAATCTTTTGGTGGAATGAGTTTATCAGCAGTATAGGTTCTGGCATTCATACACTGCTGAGCAAAAGCCTCCATTTAGACCCCATCTCCCTGTATGAGTGGAACATAAGTCGTTTTTTTTTCTTTTTGTGCAAGCCTCCTCTGGGGTCCACTCATAGGTTACCCAGTGTAAGGTGAAACTCCAGTAGTTACCTTTAACTGAATAGGAGACATGTTTCAATGTTGTAAAAAAGGATTTAAGTTTGTGCCTGTCTTTAAGCAGGACATAGTACAGTGTTATTGCATTTTAAACTGTTTGTCTGACAGATTAACCTTATACCTTTTTTAGTTCTCCCCCTTTCCCCACAAGTAGTTACTTGGTTTTGAAAAGGAAGAGTACATTTGTACCACCTTGCTGCCCTATGATTTTTGTCTTTGAGAGAGTTTGTGAGTGTAAATTCACATGTTTCTTGAAATATAGTGGTAAAGTAAAGGACAATTTAACGTCTGAAGAAAGAGAATTGTTGGTCCAGATGAGCAACAAGGAGATTTGCATTATAAAACCAGATGAGGGTGGAGGGGCTGTCATAATGGATTTCTTCCTTTATGCAAGCAAGATGTTAGATTTATTACACAACACATCTACATACTATCAAGTTTTATGTCTTTTGTGTTTGTTTTGCATGTATTTGTATTTGTGCTTTGTATATATGTACTGTCACTTTAAATGCTACTACACTTGTTCTAGATAAGGGGTTTTATTGGTTAAATACCTTTTGAGAGGTATGCTTAAACAGATTTTCTTGTTGTGTTCTGTTTTTATCCCTGATTATGTGTTTACTGAAGGTGAAAGCGCTTAGAAATTAAGCTATACTTGTTTATTTAGAAATTAAATATTACTTGTTTATTCAGCTGTGCTGTTCTCAGTCCATTCATTTCAGTTGTGGCCTGCTGGAGGAATGTGGTGTGTTTCTGTTTCCTGGTGTGTTGATTTTTTTTTCCAGACTGTTTTGCATCTGCAAAAGGGATGTCTAAGCTTCAGGTTTCTCTCATTATAAAGCACTCCATCTAGTGTTCCAAAAAGAGAGAAACTTCATAAGCCATGTATTCTTTTTCCAAAATTAGCTACTACAGTTAATTTAGGCAATTCACTTAATGTCCCACCCTGTTATTTTATTCATTTTTGCAAAGGCACATAATTTATTCATTTATTGAATATGGGATATGGGTAAACATTTATTTTATGTGCTTTCTTTTTCTACATCTCAAATTATTCTTCTTTAGATTAAATATTTAATCAGGAGAAATTAACTGTTGAGTTACCCTGTTGGCCAGTAGAGAAAGCTACTAGTCAAACAGGTTATATGTAAATGATTGGCTGATTGTATTATTAGTTTGTTAGCAAAAGGACTATCACCCTTTTTCCACATCTGTAAAAGACCATGTGACTAAATTGCTGTCACTGGTGGATGCTTTGGGAGTAACATATAGCAAATGGTATACTCATATGGGTACACAATACGTGTTTGATTGTAAGTGCAATCTTCAGAACAGCAAGAAATTAGGTGCAAATTCAGGGAAATATGTATACTAACTCCTAAACTGCTGTATCATGGAGTATTACCTCTTCTTCGAGGTACATCAGTCTTAGAGTTACTGTATATTAATAGTGGTGGTGTGAGAGTGCAGCCTTCACATCAGGATTGTAGGGAAGCTAGGCCCTTGCAAAAATACTCGGTCCCTGTCCACCAAAGACCTGCTGTTAAATAACTCGGGAACTGTGCTTAGAGAAAATTTTCTTCTATAAATAAAAGGAAGAAGAAAATTACACAAGAAGAGAAAAGTGTATGTGTAACAATTCCTTTAATTTTAAGAGTAGCACACACCCTCCCATATATCTCTAGCAATCCCCCTCTACTCCCTCTCCTGCCCTCCTAGACTTAGAATTCCCTGCAAAAATAAAACTAAGGAAATATAACAGTTGGCTATAGAAATTATTTATTTTACAAGATAGTATTGATGAGTGTAACAAGAGTTTCACACTTACCCTGCAATCCTTACCTGCCTGTTTAAGCCCCGCTCTGTTCGCTCCACTCACTCCGTGCCCCTCCCTGCCCCGAAAACCCATCCACCCCCAGTGCATCTACATTTATTCTGAAGCCTAAAACCACTCCCACAATCATCCACAAATTACACCACTCCCTATCACTTCCCATACTACCCCACCCATCATTCTACTACATCTCTAGTACCAAAACAGTCATGCTAATAGTGAAGATGACTCTACTCCTTACGTGTACACTTCTTGCCTATATTATGTCATACCAAAGCCCCACAATAATAACTTCCCACCACTTTCACTGCACACTCTCAACAACTCCCATCATACACTCACTCTATAACTTCACAGCCCCTCCTACTAAAGACCTACTCACAGATGTTCATCGTGCATATAGCTGCAGTAATCACAGATGGGTTCTCTGCCGTCAGGCGGGTCCTCGGTCGGCTGAATTCCAAAGTCTAGGTCCGGCGTCGGTTGTTGTCACTTTCTCTCCTGACGTCAGTGAGGCCGGAGTATATAAAACACAGCCAATGCCATGTTCTTCAGTCTTTTTTGCTGCGCGGTGCCCGAAGCAGAAGCAGTTCGCAAGTGCCGGTCGGCCAGCTCCTGAATTACGAAAAAATTGGAAACCGAAGTCTTCATTAAAGCTAAGTACCCCGTTGGGGAAACTTTTCTTGCCTCAGACCGATGTCAGAAAAAGTTAATAATTGTATTTCTTGTGGGAAGCAAATACCGCATAAGGATTTCCATTCCCTCTGCATACCTTGTTTAGGCCCAGACCACGACGTCTCGGGCTGTCGCTTTTGCGCTACTTTCAATAAACGCACTATTAAGCATCGGGCGGAGTTCGCCCAACACTATTTTGGTAAAGCCTTTGATTATAAAATGTCGTCGGAAACTCCGACTACCGTTTTGTCCAAAAAACGCAAGGACAAGGACTGACACGCGAGGGCCGCGGTCCCCACCGACACCACGCCAAAACAGGCTACACGTGGTCCGGTTTTCAGCGAGACACCTTTGCAGTCCCTGACTACCGACGACACTCCTTTGGCGGTGTCCTCTGTACCCGAGACCGTAGGTACCTCGGCCCTTTCCCAGACTACAACAACCGAAGCCATTGCTAATGTTGAGCCTCCTAATGTGGATAGGTCCACTTCCACCCATGGTGTCTTTAGACCCTCATCTTCTTTTTCTATTAAGGCCTTTACTAAATCCAAAGCAGCCAGGCATCCCAAGAGGCCTGTTGCACAGGGCCCATCTCCAGGCCCCATGCCTAAAAAACAGATGCTTAAAATGGCTGAGGATCTAATTACCCTTATCAGGGGTTCTCAACCCCCTCCAGACAAGAGACTCAGAGTGGAGGAAGATTCTCCCTCTTCTGATCAGGGCTCCATTTTATCAGAACATTCTGATGTAGAGGAACACTCTTACTTCCCTTTTGAGGATTCGGATGCAGAGCAGTCCATTCCTTCTGTATCTCCTCCTGAGGATTTTTCCTTTGGGGAAACCTTGCACACTTTAAGGGAACACTTCCATTGGGAAGGCCAAGACTTTTCCGATTCCAAGAAAAGACTTAGGGAATTTCTTTTGTTACCTCAACACAGACCTCTGGCGATACCTCCTGTTTTGGACATACTTGATGATGTTTTTTCGGAGGCTTGCCTTAACCCGGATTCCCTGCCTCCTGCACCAGTCAAACCTGATAAGTACTACAGAGTTCCTAACTCTCACCAATTTCTCTACAAAAGCCATAATGCTGACCCTGAAACCATTTCTCAAGGCCCCAAGGGATTGAAGGCCTCTACTGCCAAGAATCCACTTCCTGCCGAAAGAGAGTCAAGATCTTTAGAAAGGTGCGGAAAAAAGGTATATACCTTGACCACCCTAGCCATGAGGGCCTTAAATTGTCAGTTTCATATGCTTAAATATCAACAGTTCCTGTTATCACAATTAAGGAATAAAATGTCTCAACCTGAACAGCCAGATTTGAAGGAGTTGCAGGATATGATGCATAGTGCAGAGCAAGTGGGTAAACACACTTTACAATGTGGCTATGATGCCCTAGAGGCCTCAAGTAGAGCGGCTGCTACAGGATCAGTCATTCGCAGACATGCCTGGCTTAGGGAACAAAATTTGCCTGATCATGTGAAAGCTAAACTTTTAGATGCTCCTTTACAAAAGGATGTGCTGTTTGGTACTAATGCTGAGGAGATATTACGGAAAATGGAAGAAAAAGCCAAATCTATGCAAACTGTCAAAGCTTTTTTACAGGTCCAACCACCACATTTTCGCAGAAATTGGCCTTCAAAAAACTGGTCCTTTCCAGCCACTGACAAGCCCCAAAGAGGTAGATACAGACGCACAAGGGGCAGAGGGCAATCACAAGGATCATATAGAGGCCGACAATGGCAAACTCCAGCACCAAGAGGTGGCGAAGACAGTGCACAACAATACAGGAAACAAACCCAATGACTCCCTCATTTCCATGCCAAACAGGTCTCAGCTGGCAGCACCTTTGGGAGGAAAGCTAGCATTATTTGCAAGAAATTGGCATATTGTCACAACAGACAAATGGATCCTGGACATTATAAACAGAGGCTACAAATTTCAATTCCACACTCTTCCAAAAATGAGAGGCATGCCAAACCTGCCACACAATCAAAGGGCAGAGGCACAACTACAAATTTCAAAGCTCATAAGCATGAGAGCTATTCAAGAGGTACCTACTCACAAACAAGGTCAAGGTTTTTATTCAAGACTTTTTCTGGTACCAAGGAAAGGAACCGACTGGAGACCCATTTTGGACTTATCCATCCTAAACACATTTTTACTCGTACCAAAATTCAAGATGCTCACATTACAGCAGCTTCTTCCCATGCTGGGCAAGGAGTTTTGGCTGGTAACATTGGACCTCAAGGAGGCATACCTGCATGTCCCAATCAGACAAAGCTGCAGAAGATACCTCAGATTTCTTGCAGGTTCAATCCACTATCAATTCTCTGTATTGCCCTTTGGCTTATCTACTGCGCCCAGAGTATTCACAAAGTGCCTGGCATCAGTGATTGCCTACTGCAGACTTCAAGGGATACAAATTTACCCTTATTTGGATGACTGCCTGATCCAAGCAGACAGCAAGCACATACTTCTGGAACATCTTGCTTATGTAACAAGGTTACTGCATTCTCTGGGATACACAATCAACAAAGAGAAATCCAGGCTAATACCATCTCAGAAAATAACTTTCCTGGGTGCCAACTTGGACACAAACACCCAGATGGCATATCTTACGCCAGAAAAACAGGGGCAACTAACTCAGTACTTCAAAATACTAGCAAAATGTACCCGGCTTACTGCAAGGAAAATCCTGCAGGCTCTGGGCTTCATGGCATCTTGCATTCTTCTAATCCCATGTGCAAAGCTGCATATGAGGAAACTTCAGTGGTACCTAAAAAACCTATGGTCTCAACACAGTCACAGTTTGGAGACAATAATACCAATAATTCCATGTTTGCAAAAGGAATTTCTATGGTGGGCCCAAGCATGTCAAGCAAACACAGGTCTCCCATTCTGCAAGCCTCAAGCAAATCAAGTCATCACAACAGACACCTCAGATTACGCCTGGGGGGCGCACATGACGGACAGGTGCATTCAGGGCAAATGGTCCCAAAAGGAAAAGCACCTTCACATCAATCAAAAAGAAATGCTAGCAGTAATAAATGCAATTACAGCTTTCAAGGACTTCCTGCATCCAGGACAATTACTGATAAGAACAGACAACACCACAGTAATGTGGTACATAAACAAACAAGGAGGAACACATTCATACCCCTTGTGCAGACTAGCCATGACTCTTTGGAACTTGGCTCTGGAATGGCAAATCGAACTTCAAGCACAGTACTTGCCAGGATTGGAAAACACGCTGGCAGACAATCTAAGCAGAAATATGACAGATCCACATGAATGGAAGTTGCATCCTCAGGTGTTTACAGAGATAATCCAAGCGTGGGGGAGGCCAGACATAGATCTTTTTGCCTCCCACAGGAATCATCAATTGGAAAAGTTTTGTTCGAGGACCTTTCATCCAAAGGCCTGGAGAGTGGACGCCCTTTCATTCAGTTGGACAGCATGGACAGTTTATGCATTCCCACCTCTGCCTCTTTGCCCAAGGTGCTTTTGAAAGCAAGAGCAGACAGACCGAAGATGATACTGATTGCTCCAGATTGGCCAAGGCAACACTGGTACCCGCTCCTGAGGAGCCTAACACATACTCCTCCCTGGTCCCTGCCTCTAATGCCTCTTCTGCTGACTCAGCACAGCTACAAAACTCTTCACAGTCAGCTGAAAACACTCAATCTCGCTGCATGGAAAATTCCTTAACACCACAACAGACCCTACTCTCCAAGGAGGTGCAGGATGTCATTTTGGAGGCCAGAAGGCCATCTACTAGAAAAGCTTACTCCGCAAAATGGAAGCGGTTTTGCTCTTGGAATGAGAAAAAAGGCCAGGACCCTAGAAAACTGAACTTGCCTCAGGTATTACAGTATCTAGCTGAGCTGCTGAACAGTGGACTTTCATTTTCTTCCATAAAAATCCATGCCTCAGCCGTTTCTGCAGAATTCAACACGGATCCTCCTTTATTTTCTCATCCACTCTTACGACAGTTCCTCAGAGGGGCTAAGAATATAAGACCACCAAGGAAACAACCAATACCAGCCTGGGATCTTAATTACATACTAGAAAAATTAACATTGCCTCCTTTTGAACCAGCTGCCTCAACAGATTTGCAATATTTGTCCTGGAAAACAGCCTTCCTTCTGGCTATCACTTCAGCTCGTAGGGTTTCGGAACTACAGGCCCTCATGGCGGTGCAGCCCTTTCTCATCTTCCATCAGGACAGGGTTTCCCTTCATACCAACCCATCATTTATGCCTAAAGTGGTATCCAGGGTAGCTTTAAATCAAGTCATACACCTACCTACCTTTTACCCCAATCCCCAAAACAAAGGGGAAAGGCTGCTATACTCTTTAGACATCCATAAGCAGCTACGTTATTATTTGGACAGAACAAAGTCCTTCAGGAAATCAGAACAACTCTTTGTGTCCTATGCTGTAGGGGCTCAAGGGAAGCCAGTTACCAAGCAGACTATTTCAAAGTGGATAGGCCACTGCATACGGTTTTGTTATTCCTACCATGGGAAATCTGTTCCTACAGGTATCAGATCACACTCCACCAGGGCCACAGCTACCTCTACAGCCTTCCTCAGAGGAGTTCCTACCAAAGATATTTTGGAGGCAGCCACTTGGAGTTCTGTACATACCTTCACAAAACACTACCACCTGCCTTTATATTCCAAAACTAGAGCAGGCTTTGCCACTGCTGTGTTGCAGGGCATTCTGGCTCAACCCAGTTCCTCCTAGTACCTACCACCCTGTGCGTAGCTTTGGGACTCTACCTATCTGTGATTACTGCAGCTGTATGCACGATGAACATAGTACAGTTTTGTACCTACCATAAATGTAGATGTTCGAGTGCTAATACAGGTGCAGTACAGGTTTCCCTCCCTCCTTCCCCACTTGGTAAAGGCATGGGGCCTAACACCCTCTTCATACAACCTGATTGGATTATCCTTCTATGGTTTATTTGCTTGCAACTACTGATTTTTGATTATATTGCATTGCATGTATATACATATAAACATAATTTATGTATTGCCTTCCTTCTGGGGGCACCTGACATCTGGGGCAAGAAAGACTGAAGAACATGGCATCGGCTATGTCTTATATACTCCGGCCTCACTGACGTCAGGAGAGAAAGTGACAACAACCGACGCCGGACCTAGACTTTGGAATTCGGCCGACCGAGGACCCGCCTGACGGCAGAGAACCCATCTGTGATTACTGCAGCTGTATTAGCACTCAAACATCTACATTTATGGTAGGTACAAAACTGTACTTTCACCTACCCAGCTACCTCACTCCCACCACATTTAAACACAAAATATACCTAAAGTACGACCGGTATTTTACTGCATATATAAAACATATTCTTAACACTCTCTCTAAACTATCCCTCAGTGGGGACATCCACCCCAATTCTGGTCCCTCCATCACTACTTCCACCCCTAACCCTCTCCCAACAAACCCGCCCCATCTCTCAAATCACAACCAACAAAAAGATAACTGGCCTCCTCTTTATGTCTCTAAACATCAGAAGCATCTGTAACAAAACCCAAGACCTCCATGCAAATGTAAACCTATACTCCCCTGACATTCTTGTCCTAACAGAAACCTGGCTCAAACCTCACATCAAAAGTGAGGAAATACTCCCACTTGGATATAACATCATCCGCCAGGACAGACTATCCAGGAAAGGAGGTGGTGTAGAGCTACTATACAAAGTTCACCTCAATATCCAAAGTCTTAACAAATCAGCTTCCCAATTTGGCAAAGAAGAAAACCTTTACACCACTCTTAAAATTAACCCAAAGAAAACAATTAACATCATAGGGTGCTATTTCCCACCAAGACAAAATTTACCTCCCCTCGAAAACCTCCTAAGCTGGGCCAACCTCTCCCTACCCCAAGAAACTATCATCCTTGGAGACTTTAACATTAACTGGCTGTCCTGTAATACTAACCACCCAGCCCTTCACCTAAATCTCCATGAGTTCTCACAATTAATACAATCTCCCACCCGAATCAATAAAAACACCAATAATCACACCACTCTTGACTGGATCCTAGTCAAGAAAGATCTTTGCATTTACCTAGCAGGCTGTCTGCCTGACTGCCTCAGCGACCATTCCCCAATATTCCTACTAAGGCATCACATTAACAAAATCAACCCTATTACCCACAGGCAAATTCGAAACAAAGCTAACTTCAACCCCCACTCCTTTACCTCCTCCCTCCAAAAAGTTAACTGGTCACCACTAAAATACCTCAACCTAGACAAAGTCATCCATTTCTTTAACAGCACTTTCCTCAGCATCCTCAACACCCATGCCCCCTTAAGAAACACCAGAGTCAGAACTAAAAACTCCCCCTGTCTACAGAAAATCACTAGGGAGCAAATGAATACCAGGGACAAAGCTTGGGAACACTGGTGACTAACAAAAAAAACCCTCTGATAGACAATACGTCCTGGAATTATGTAATAAGATCAAAAAACAAATAAATATTGACAAAGCACTTTACTATCAGAACTCCCTAAACTCTTCCAACCACAACCCAAGACAATTCTGGTCTACAATTAACTCTAGCCTCAACCCAGGCAAAGTAAACACCCCTCCACCATCTATTTCTCCCTCCTCCTGCAGTATAGATGAATCCATCAACAAACATTTCACAAAAACACATTCTATCTTTTACCAAACAACATTTCCCTACACCAGCTTCCCCACGGCAAACACCAATCCACCCCACCCTGCTTTCTCTTTCTCTGCAGTACCCACACCTCCTTCATAAAAAAACTCCTGACAAAACTCAAACCCACCAAACTAGCAGCTGACAACCTCCCCACCGAATATCTAAAAATAGCTGCTGAAGTCCTAGCATACCCTATTTCCATATTAATTAACTGCTCCATATCAGAATCCCATGTACCATCTTTATGGAAAATGTCCCACATCACTCTCCTCCATAAAGGTGGCCCCTCCACTGACCTCTCCAATAACTGCCCCATCGCCATCCTCTCTCCCCTCTCCAAGATACTAGAAAAATATGTCAACGCTCAGGTCTCTAACTACCTCCTAACCAATAATCTCCTTTCTAATACCCAACATGGCTTCAGGCCTTATCACAGCATGACTACTGCTCTGGTCTCTTTCACTAACACTATCCTTCATCACAGAAACAATGACCTTTTCTCCTTAGCTGTATTTCTAGATCTAGCTAAGGCCTTCAGCATTGTTTCACATGTACTACTACTATCTGCTCTCTCCAACCTTTCTTTCTCCAAACCATTCACCAACTGGTTCCACAGCTACCTCCACATCCACCAGCAATCAGTTGTTTGGGAAAACAACCTCTCCCCTTGTCTTCCAGTTACCCTCAGTGTTTCCCAAGGATCCATCCTTGGCCCCCTTCTGTTCTCCATTTTCACTAACAACCTGCACACTGCCACCTAACAAGCTTCTCTCATACAGTACGCTAGTGATTCCACCCTCATCTGCTCTGCCCCCATCTTACCAGAACTCCAACAGATCACACGGAAATTATTCTTATCCATAGAATGCTGGTTATCTAATGCCCAGCTCCTACTTAACCCCAAAAATACCAAACTTCTCATCTTCCAGCCATCCAAAACTACCCCAAACTCCCCCCATTTTAGTATATCTGCCAAAGGCACTACCTCTATCTCTCCATCAGTTCACACCAAACTACTTGGTGTGGAGATTGACAACAATCTCAAATTCGATACCCACATATCTCTTACAATACAAAAAGTTCACAAAAAAATTGGTGCCTTATATATAAACAACCAATACCTCACCAAAACTGCTAGAATCTCTATTGCCAATTCCCAACTAATCACCACCTTACTCTATGCATCGCCCATACTTACTAATCTTAGACAATCAAAATTAAACAAACTAGAGTCATGCTACAGCAAATCCGCAAAATTTGCCACTGGTGCACCCTACCGCAGCCACCACTGTGTCTCCCTTAGACAACTAGACTGGCTCAAGCTCCCACATCTTCTTCACCTGAATCAACTCTCCTTTGCCCACAAACTTGTAAACCACCCACTCAAAATCCCATCACTTCAAACACTTCTCCAATCCTACCAGTCCTCCAGACCCCTATGATCCATCAACAAACATCTCCTCCAGATCACCAAAGCCAAAAACTCAACAGGAGAAGCCCTATTTTCCTGTGCCATACCCAAGTTTTGCAACAACCTTCCCCCCACCATCACTACCCTAACTTCCAACAGTCACTTCAAGACTGTGCTTAAATCACACCTAAATATTTACTGTCTCTGTCTGTGCCCAAACCCCGGCTAAATCCCCTACCCTCTTCTGGTCTCTCTGCTCTAAGCTCTGCTCTCTTTGCTCTCACCCCCACTCTGCTCTCTTTGCTGTCACCCCCACTTTGTTCTAACCAACTTAATGACCATATCATACTTCTCTACTTAGTACATGTCAGCTTATTACTACTGTATGCTGAGTTTTTAGCCTACTAGTACTGTGTAACGCTAAGCTATTTTTCTGTTTAAATTTATGGCAGGGCCTTCACTGAAAAAGGACCTATGTCTAGATGGAATTTCCTGGTAAACAAATGTAATATAAATAAATAAATACTTTTTAGGTATAATAGTGAGTTTTCCACTTTGTTGTTATGTTTCAGAGGTCACACTTGCATGGAGTTTCAGTACTTACATTGAAGAGTCTCTAAACTCCAATATGGCACCTACAATGTAGTCTTTTTTGAAGTAATATACAAAGCAGCATATACTGGAAATTGGAGAAAAGTATTTTTCATCAGGGCTGCCCATTCTTAAGAGATTCTTAACTTTGTTGACTCCTTTTGGACAGGCTATGGTACACTACTTTGGAATTTATCAAGCTATGGTAAACTACTTTGGAATTTATCCCAGTAGTTGAACGTACTTTAGAACTTCTTTTACGTTGTTAGTCACTCTGTGTAAGCCATAGATCTTATTTTAAGGAACACTCTGCTGCATTCTTACACTCCCCTGCTGTCTTGTGCCAGCTTTCAGAATTTCTCATAAAGCTGACATTTACATTCTCATAAGATGGCCAAAAGGTGTTTGAACCTCAACGGTCTCCAGTTTCTTAAAAATGCTTATGCTCAAATGTTCATCATAAGGACAGCATTAGAAATATAATTGGAAACAGCTGTCAGACATATATCATTTATCAGCTAGGCATTTTTCACTATTTTGGAAATTTTTACAGATGCGTGAAACTGTACTGTTAGGTTCACAGGTTTATATTAGGCTAATGACTGCCAAGGTCTTTAGAAGCCTAGCCATGGTGGAAAGTCTGGAAAATAAAGCCATTTCAGGGATTTTGATGGTTTGATGAGATAGCGCTCAAGAAAATGTATGGCTCCCTATTATAAAAGTGGTCCTACTTCACTTATATTTTGCTGTCTGAAGTGTATTATATTTTGCTGTCTGAAGTGTAGGATGGTCTGCCCCTCTGCTTCACCTACTTTGTTGGTGTTACTACACACAGCTGATAAGTGATGTTCTTCATGTTTCACTGTTGCAGTCATCACATGTGGGTTATCCCTTCCAGGGTAGCCCTCGGCCAACCCGAATACCAGAGACTTAGTATTTCTGCGTCTGTTGCTGTCACTTGAGGACTGATGTCAGGTTGTCAGTAGTATAAAGTAAGGCAGCCGATGCCATTAGATCAGTCTTTCTTGCCATGGAGCCTGAAGCAGAAGCAGTTTGCATGAGTTCGGGTCTGCCGCTACCTGAGCTTTCGTCTCGAATATAAGTTGAAATCTTCTAAAGCTAAGTACCCCGTTGGGGATTCTTTTTTCTTGCACTAACTGATGCCAGAAAAAGTTAATAATTGTCTTGCCTGTGGAAAGCAAATACCACACCAAGACTTCCACTCTTACTGCATCACTTGTTTAGGCCCAGACCACGATGTCCCCCGTTGTCGCTTCTGTGCTTTGTTCAGTGCCAGTACTATCCATCATCGGGCCCTTATTGTAGCCAGATATTTTCATTTACAGTCCTTAAATTCTGATATGGCTTCAGTAAGCCATCTGACAGCAGATCTTCTGAAGAGATGTAAAGATAAAGACAGAGATACAGCTCACAGGTCCAAACCTACCGACGACGCTTCCGTTAAGCTAGTTGTCAGTCCTCTGGTAATCAGTGAGGTGCTTTCGCAGCCCCTGGTGCCTGCTTTAGTTGATTTACAGGCTGCTACCGAGACCCTTTTCGAAGTCCTTTATGCCGCAAAACTCTTCTTCGACTAAGGATCCTGTGGTAGTCTCTACTTTGGATGAGTCCGGAGCCGCTGAGCAGGCACCGGCTTCTGAGGAAGTCCTTTGCACTACTGAGTCTCAACACAAACTGACTTTTTCTTTTGCAAATACTGTTCTTTCAAAAGCAACTGAGTTTCTTAGGCCCAGGGTTCGAACCACACCCAAGAAACCGACGACCCACTCTCAGGCACCTGCTACCTTGCCTCAGTCTCAAATGGTTAAAATGGTGGAAGACCTTATCATGCTGAGCAGGGGAAGCCAAGCTAGCTTCTCAAAAAGGAAAAGAGATCTGCACCCTGTAGTTTTGTCTGAACAACAGTCAGATGAGTCTGATGCATCTGACATTGGAGACATGCAACCCCTCTCCACTTATGAGGATTCTGATGCAGAGGACTCCATTCCTTCAGCCTCTCCCCAGAGGTTTTTCCTTTGGGGAAACCCTGCATACTTTAAGGACTACCCTCAGTCTAAAAAGAGACTCAGTGAATTCCTAGATCTTCCACAACACAGACCTTTGGCCATCCCCCCAGTCCTGGATGTTGTGGATGATGTTTTCCTTGAATCCAGCTTGACTCCTGACACCCGACCTCCTGCTTCCAGAAAATCAGACAGGTACTATAGAGTCCCTGACTCACACAAATATATTTTTAAAAATCCAACAGCTGACAGTCATTACTCAAGGGCCAAAAGGGATTAAAGCAACCTCTGCTAAGAATCCCACCCCCTCAGGCAGGGATTCCCGAGCATTGGTCAGATGGGGTAAAAAAGTATACACCTCAGCTACTCTTGCGCACTAAATTGTCAGTTCCATAAGCTGAAATTTCAGTAACATACCTTGGAACTCCTTAAACAAAAAAAAATCTCTTCCTTTCCTGCTTGGACAGAATCTAAAGATTTACCAGACTTTATGCATTCTGCACTTCAAGTAACTAAACACACTTTGCACTGTGGTTTTGATGCCCCAGAAGCTTCTTGCAGGGCAGCAGTCACTGGATCTGTCATTAGAAGAACATGCATGGCTTAAGGAACAACCCCTGCCAGACCATGTCAAATCTAAATTGTTGGATGCCCCCTTGCACAAGGATAATTTATTTGGCACTAAGGCAGAAAAGGTCTTAGAAAAGATGGAAGAAAAAGCAAAATCTATGCAAACAGTTAAGGATTTCTTACAGGTTCAGCCCCCTAGGTTCAGCAGGCATTGTCCCTCCAAGCACTGGTCCTTTCCTGCTGTGAGTAAACCGGCCCAGTCTAGGCCCTTGAAAACAGACCCCCCCCCCCCAGACAGCAGCCCCAGGGAATGCAGAGATCTAAGCAGTGGACTACCTCCACTTCAAAACCAGGGAGTTCTAAGCCACCCCCTTATGGTAACAACTCACAATGACTCACCTCTTCCACCCCCCTACCCACCTTCACTTTCCTCTAGGAGGAACACTTTCCTTTCACTCAAGCACCTGGGCCACCATTACCAAGGACCAATGAGTTGTGAACATTGTGTCTCAGGATACAAATTTTCCTTCCATACCCTTCCAACCCCAGAAGGGTTCCCAGATCTACCACCAAATCAGTGGGCAGAATCTCAGAAACAAATAATTTCCCTGCTCTCTATGAGAGCAGTAGAGCACGTTCCTGCAGAACCGATAGACCAAGGCTTCTACTCCAGACTTTTTTCTGGTGCCCAGAAAAGAGGGCACCTGGCATTCCCATCCTTGATCTATCCATTCTAAACACCTTCCTAGTGATCCCAAAATTCATAATACTAACCCTCCAGCAGCTGCTACCCATGCTGTCCAAGGACACTTGGCTAGCCACCCTAGATCTAAAAGAGGCCTACCTCCACATTCCTTTCAGGGAAATCATGCAGGAAGTACCTCCACTTCAGGGCAGGATCTCAACACTTTCAGTTCTCTGCACTTCCCTTTGGCTTATCTACTGCTCCCAAAGTTTTCACAAAATGTCTGGCTCCGGCCATTGCCTTTTGCAGACAAAAGAAATATTCAGATTTACCCATACTTAGACGTTGTCCTGTTCGATTCTCAGCTAAAGCGTCTTCTGTGTGGAGACATGTGTGAATGGGCGTACCTTTGTTGAAGGTTGTGCATCAGAGCTGGCAACTTGGCACGTAAAAAATCTACTGCCAATCATTAGCGGACCGGAGTTCCGCTGTGGCGACCCCTAACTGGGAAAAGCCGAAAGACAACAACAACCCATACTTAGATGACTGCCTTATTCAGGCCGACAGCCAGGTAAAGCTGCTCAAGCACCTGGCCTTTGTGAAGACCCTACTAACCTCCTTAGGGTACACAGTCAATGAAAAGAAATCCAAACAGGTGCCCACCCAAAGAATAATCTTCCTGAGAGCAAGTCTGGACACAGCATCCCAGATGGCATTCCTTACACCAGAGAAACAATTTTTCCTGACAGCCTACTTCTCTTAACTAGCCACCAGGCCCCAGCTATCCACAAGGAAGATCCTGCAAGCTCTGGGGTTCATGACATCTTGCATACTACTCATTCCATATGCCAGACTGCATATGAGGAAACTTCAGTTGTACCTAAAGAGCCTTTGGTGTCAACACTCTCAAGACCTAGAAACTCTTCTACCTATAATTCCTTGCCTCAGAAAGGAATTTCTTTGGTGGGCAACAGCATGCTCCCACAACAAGGGACTGCCTTTCTCCCCACCCCACCCCACCACCCAGACCATCACCACATATGCATCAGACTATGCTTGGGGTGCACAGCTGGATGACAGGTGCATACAGGGCCAATGGATCCCACAGGAAATCCCTCTGCACATCAGTCAAAAAGAGATGATGGCTGTGCAGAACGCCTTGATAGCTTTCAACCCCTTCTCTCTCCAGGGGTTCTCCTGATCAAAACAGACAACATCACTGTGATGTGGAACATCAACAAGCAGGGAGGGACTCACTCCTACCCTCTATGCAGGCTGGTCATAACCCTTTGGTTCACAGCCTCTTCCATGCAACTACACCTGTTAGCACAATACCTACCAGGCTCTCTCAACTCTCTGGCAGACAAATTAAGCAGAAACCTTCTGGACCCACATGAGTGGCAACTCAACAGAAGTACCTTCACTCTCATAACTCAGAAGTGGGGAACCCCGAAGGTTGACCTCTTCCACACCAACCATCAGCTCAGCAAATTCTGCACTAGGGAGCATCACTGCATGGCTTGGAAAGTGGATGCCCTGTCCTTCCCCTGGGTCAATCTATTGATCTACCTCTCATCCCCAGGGTACTGCTCAAAATAAGGGAGGAAAAACCAAGGACCATTGTTATAGCTCCAGACTGGCCCCGACAACACTGGTACCCCTTGCTGCACAGCCTGTCCCCGCTGCCTCCATGGCATCTTCCTCAGATTCCAAACCTCCTGATCCAGAAGGAAGGGGAATTCATGCATCCCCAATTCCAGACACTCAGTTTGGCAGCTTGGCTTATTCCCTAACCACGAACCAATCTACTATCCTTAGTAAACAGGTTCAGGATTTTATCCATGAGGCCAGATGTCCTAGCACCAGAAAGTCTTATGCAGATAAGTGAAAAAGGTTCTGCACCTGGATCCAGGCTAAGGGAGCCAATACGGCACAGCCCTCCATCCCTCTCATCCTGGATTACTTAGCTGACCTACTACACAGTGGTCTCTCTTTTTCTCCTCTATAAAAATTCATGCCTCTTCTATTTCTGCTCATTTTCCCACTGAGCAGTCCCTTTTCTCACACCCTTTGATCAAACAGTTCCTCAGTGGGGCTAGCAACTTGAGACCTCCCAGAAGGGCACCAACATCAATTTGGGACCTTAACTTTGTCTTGGAAAAGCTCACCCTGCCCCCTTTTTAACCAGCTTCTTCTGCAGAGCTAAAATTTCTCTCCTGGAAGACAGCATTCCTTCTGGCCATCACTTCAGCCAGAAGAGTCTCTGAGCTGCAAGCAGTCATGGCTGTGGAACCCTTCATCATCTTCCATGCAGTTCCCTCAGAACTAACCCATCCTTCATGCCCAAGGTGGTGTCCATTGTGGCTCTCAACCAATCCATTTATTTGGCCACCTTCTTAACTAATCCCCAGGACAAGGGGAAATGATCCTTCACTCTCTAGATGTCCACAGACAGCACAGATTCTATCTGGACAGTACTAAATCCTTCAGAAAGTCTGATCAATTGCTGGTTAGCTTTGCTAAAGCGGCAGAAGGCAAATCCATCTCCAAACAAACCTTTTCTAAATTGATATCACACTGCATCCATTTCTGCTACAAACAGCATGGAAAGCTTCCCCCCAAGGTTGTCAGGGCATACTCTACCAGAGCAGCCACCACCTCTGCAGTTTTCCTCAGAGGAGCCCCCACCAGGGACATCCTGGAGGCTGCCACCCAGACATCTATTCACACTTTTACCAAGCATTACCATGTGCCTCTCTTCTCCAAATCTAGGGCAGGGTTTGCCTCTGCAGTCTTGCAGGGCATCCTAGCCAGCCCCTAGTTTCATTGACTGCCTCCACCCATTTCCTCAGCTTTGGGAATCTATCCAAATGTGATGACTGCAACAGTGAAACACAAAGAACATAGTACAGTTGTGTACACTTACCATAAATGTAGATGTTCGAGTGTATTCACTATTGCAGTCCTGGTTTCCCTCCTTCCATCCCCCTTTTGTCTCTTTCTCCCTTTATTACCATTCTTCCTTGTTGTTCTCCTTTCCTTACAAGGGACATATTGGTATTTATTTTCCACTGGTGGGGTTCTTCCACCAGAACCTGGCCTCCTACTTTTGGGCTCCTGACAGGTTAGGGCAAGAAAAACTGATGTAATGGCATCGGCTGCCTTACTTTATACTACTGACAACCTGATGTCAGTCTTCAAGTGACAGCAACCGATGCAGAAATACTAAGTCTCTGGTATTCGGGCTGACCGAGGGCTACTCTGGCAGGGATAACCCAAATGCGATGACTGCAACAGTGAATACACTCGAACATCTACATTTATGGTAAGTGTACACAACTGTACTTTCTGTTGTCACATGCATGTATATGTGCATATTGACAGACAATTAATAGCAAAAGATATACATATTGTGAAAATAGGCTGCAGTATCAGCCAGATCTACATTCATAAGTTGATGCAAAGATGTGAAAACTAGCCAATTCATGCAATGAACTTCTGAATTTAGTTCCTGATAAATTAATCCATACTGAGCTTTAAAAAGCAGATACAATGTTGTCTTCTCCATCTGGCTTAAACCTGTGAGGCTTCAGATCTGACTTGGATCCGACACCAAACAATTTGAAAGACTTTAGCCCACTTGTCTGTGCCTCCCCTTCCTTTAACTTCCTGCTCCTCCCTCTAAACCCCAGATCTAGTTTGCCACCATTCAGGTCAGCAGCTTGATCGTGATTCAGCATTTTCCAGTTTTCAGTCAGAACTTTAGCATAGTGG
Source organism: Protopterus annectens (assembly GCF_019279795.1). Classification (NCBI taxonomy): domain Eukaryota; kingdom Metazoa; phylum Chordata; order Ceratodontiformes; family Protopteridae; genus Protopterus; species Protopterus annectens. Next base: position 1,458,279,862 of record NC_056735.1, read on the forward strand.
TGAGATTTTGCTATTCCCCTTTCCTGTGTAATTTATGTGTAGTTGTGTGTATTCTTAGGTAAGTAGTTAGCTAGGTAAGTAGTTGTGTTATCCTCCTTTGTTCTTCCCACCCTTTGGGTTTCTTCATTGTTTTTATCTCTAGACTTAGGGTGTATGTGTGTGTGCGTGTGTGTGTGTGTGGGGGGGGGGTTACTGCTGTGGTTTTCTAATTGATATAGTTATGGACAAAGGTTTTATAAAGTGTTTGTCCTGTAGACACAAGCTGCCATGCCAAGATGCATACCTTAGGTGCATTTACTGTGTGGGATTGTCACATTTCAGCTTGGGATGCTCCATTTGTGAGAGGTTTAGGACCAGGGCTGTTAACATGTGTAGGACCAAGCTGGTCCTCAAAGGGCTTCTTTCTTCTGGTTCTCCTTTCCCTTCTGTTTCTAGAGTAATTTCTCCCTCAGTTCTGAAGACTGGGTCCAAGAAGCCCTGATGGTGGGAGTCCAGATGTTCCAAAGTGGATTACAAGAGATCTTCTTTGTCCTCTGCTCCTGATCTCGCTGTTTCAGGTTCACCAGACCCAAATGTCCCAAGGCTTTCAGGTCCCCTGGCTGCCTTATTACCGATACTGGCCCCAACTTCTTGGAGATGATCCTCATCAGTGCCAAAGTCTAGCAAGGCTCTGACTCCAGCTCCAAGCCTAACGTGCCCCTTCCTAGTCAAAGGGCTTCATCGGGTAGGTCCTTATCCCATTTTTCACCATCCCCACCACCAAAGTGGTCGCCAGAGTCTTCCCTGTCCTCACCCTAGTTCTGAGTCTCTCTGACTCAGATCTGGCATATTGGGTCTTCTTCCAAGAGACTTTCTAAGCCCCATTTAGTGGCATCATCTGTCCGGTCATCGAAGCTGGTGGGTACTATTAAAGCTTCTGAATTGGAGTAGCAGATGAGGTCTTTTTTGCAGACACAGATACAATTAGATCTTATCCCTTCAGGTCTGGATCCAGTTCTGGAACCATCAGCTCCAACATTTTGGCTTCCTCCCTTGGCCCCTGGTGGATCCAAAGTCTTCTGAGCCGGCTGAATTTCCATCCTCTGGGTCAGATGTGACTGCTTGGTTATCTTCAACTCTGACCTTTTCTTTGGTTACTTCAACTCTTGACTTTTTTGATTCTGTTGTCAACTCAGAGACATGGTGACAGAGCAGGAGTTTCTGAGCGGATGTCAACAGTACCTGCTTTGGGATCAGGTTTTGGACAGCCTGGCACTGATGTCAATGTCAAGACTGGTCACAGCTCTCTCAGGTTTGGGATTGTCTCTGGTACCCTCAGGTGTTGGACCCTCTGACCAGGGAAGCCAGTTTCCACTTCAGCCTTTGATGATGTAGAGAGGATGTTGTTATCTCAGGAGAAGGGTTGAATTATCCCAGCTAGTGTCCCTTCCCCCTTTTATTCTGTGCCTGAAACCAGTCATCAGTCTGATCTTGTACAGCCTAACTCCCATCAGCCCTGAGACGGGGCCACCTGACTCTTCCTCCTCCTCTCCATCCTTATTAGACTGGGAAGTTTTGAGAAAGAGGAAACACTTTGACTCATCAGAGGAGTCTCTCAGTGAGTATACTGACCTCAAGGAAGGAGAGAGATCACCTAGGTCTCCATGGGATGAGGTCTCATTTGGTGACTTATTAGATCTACTTTGCCAGCATGGAGGATGGATCACCAAAGCCCTCTGTCAAGAGGAGTCAGTATTTCTGGAGGTGTTTGGTGTAGGCCCATCCACACCTTGGGTGATTTCCCCCTCCAGTTGCCTTTACAGACCTGGTATCCCAGAGGGCATGGATGGAACCTGATACAATGGAACCTGTCCTCAAGAAACCAGCTAAGGTTCTCGTTCCTCCCAAGCACAGGTGACACTGGAGTAAGGGCCAAGCCATCGATGCTATTGTGGTGGCAACAGCCACCAAGAAGGAGATTTCTGAGGAGAACTCCTTGGTTCACCCCTCAACAGAGAGTCTAGGACTTTGGACCATTTAGGGAAGCACTCCTATACCTTAACAACTTTTGAGATGAGGGTTCTTAATTACCTGTCACACTTGACTAGACTTCAATGAGATTTAGTGTCTGCAGTATCAAGAACACTTAAGAGACAGCAGTCTCTGGAAATGCAGAAGACTCTGGAGACTCAGTTGCCTACTCTGCTTCCCAATGCCAGTGTTTCCATGAGGCTCATCTCAAACATGCCAGATGGAGCATCTCAGGGGGCTGGGTCCAGTGCTGCCATGCAGCGCCACACTTGGATGCATTTATGTAACTACACGAATTGTTTTAAGGCATCCTTTTTCAATGCCCATTATGTCAGGTCCTCCTTGTTTTTGTCAAAAGTTAAAAATACTCTGACAAGGAGCGAGCAGGATGGGAAGATACTGTCCGGCATTGGTGTACGCTTTGGTACTCCCCAGCAGATCTTTTCTAGGAATCAGAAGGGGAGATAAGTGTCTGTTATTTGGAAAGTCACAGCACTCTTCCCAGGATTCTCTTTCATAGGGATCCTCCCAGGGACTGGGGGAATCATAATGGACACTGCCCGCAGGGCAGGGGCGGTCCACAGAATCAGGGGTTTTGTAGGGCTTTCTTCAGCAGACCATGAAGAGTTGCCTGACTGCTCTTCTCTGAAGGCAGTTAGGGGGGTCATTTGGCTGTCCACCCAAAAGCTTGGGGAGCCATTACCTCAGACAGATGCATGGGTACTGAGAGTCATGTCCAGAGGTTATTACATTATAGAGGTTTCAAATTGTCACCATAAATGTCTCCCAGATGTTTCACCCCACCAGAGGTAATATGCAGTTGTAGAGATATGCAATCTGCTTGTAAATTGAGTTATTCAGGAGGTCCCACCTAACCAGTAAGGGTCTTGGGTCTATTGCACGTTCTTTTTAGCTCCAAAAAATACAGAAGATGTCAGAATAATTTTGGCTTTAAGCAAAATAAATCCATTCATCAAAAAGACAAAGTTCACGATGGTAAAGGTGCAGTCCAAAGAAGGATGATTGGATTTGCTCAATAGACTTCAAGGATGCCTACAATCACATAGACAAGTGTTCCAGGAGGTTTCTGCACTTCTGGCTAGGGGCCAGTCATTATCAGTTCAGGGCCATATTATTGGGTCTCACCATAGCCCCCTGGGTGTTCACCAACTACATGGCAGTGGCACAGCCTGGCTTCAGCTGCAGGGATTCCAGGTATTTCCATGTCTGAACAGTTGGCTCCTGACTGTTCCCACAAAAACATCATTGAACATGGCCAGGGATTCCTTACTCCAACTGCGTGACAATTTAGGCATCATGATCTGTTATCCAAAATAGAACCTCCAGCCTTTACAAATCTTAGACTTTGTTGGGTGTTAGTTGGACATGACCATCCAAATTGCCAGGCTTCCAAATTCCAGAACATTCAGCCTTTGTGCTCAGGCCTTGTTGGTGCCTGCAACATGGAGTCCTCCAGTGCATGCAGTTATGAAGCTTCTGGGTCATATGGCAGTGTCTATAGTGTTGGTTCCTTTTGCCAGATATCACATGAGGATGCTGCAATGGACTGTGGTCATTCAGTGGTCTTTCCTTACTCATCCTTTGAATTTTCTCATGAAATTAATGAATGTGTGTCACAACCAGATTTGTTGGTGGTTGCAGTCTCCCCTGGTATCTGCCAGCAGACTGTTCGTGATTCCTTCTCCCTCTGCCATGGTCACTATGAACACCTACCTCCTAGGGTGAGGTGAGGCATTTCAAATGGAGGATTGTTCAATGGTCCTGGTCATCTGCAGAGGCCCACATTCACATCAGTGTTCTGGAGATGAGAGCAGTCCTCATTGCATTGCAGGCCTTTCAGAACACTCTTCTTAGAGGCGTGATTGCAATTCAGACGAACAGTTTGTTTGTTGTCTTGTATCCTAACAAACAGAGGGGAACATGTTTTTATCCTCTTTGTCAGGAGGCCATGAAGGTTTGGCAATAGGCGATTTCTTCTCAGTGGTTTTTGGTTTCAATGCACATTCCAGGGAAATCCAACATTCTGGTCAATAGCCTCAGCAAAAGCATTCTATTGCCTCATGAGTGATCCCTAAATCCAAAAGGTGCAGCAAAGATTTTCTGGCATTGGGGCACTCCATGTTGTAGTCTTTTTGCCTCCCCATTCAGCATTAAGTGCAGCAGCTATTAAGCCATCATTCCTCCTTCAGGACAGTCACCTAGGGACACCCTAGTGATTGCTTGGCCCCCCTGGCTTGTTTACTCTTACCTCCCAGTTTCCTTGATGATAAGATTCTTTCAGAAAAAAAGCCCATTGCAGACCCACAGTGATCCTCATAGCTACTTTTTGGCTTTATCAGGTGTGGTTTCCCTTCCTGTGGCCTCTAATAAAGTACCCTCCCTGGGTACTGGATCCCATTCCAGATCTCATTTCTCATTCAGCAGGTCTGGATACCCCCAGTCTTCAGTCCCTCAAGCAAACTTTATGTTTTTTCCAGTTCCCTTGATGGCCAGAAATCCCATGCTTTCACAGGTTGCTGTTGATATATCATCGTAATCTCAAAGGCAGTCCACTGAGAAGGTTTATTCCTGTAAATGGAGGAGGTTCATTATTTGGGCAGAATCTAGATGACAGAATTCTATATCTGTGCTTACTGAGTTCATCTTGGATTTTCTTGCTGAGTTGTTTCAGTCAGGTTCCAGTTTTACTGTGATTAAAGTACAATTGCTGGCTATTTCTCATTTTCATATCAGCAAGAATAATGTTCCGCAGGCTTCTGTTAAGATTTCCAAAGCATTCCTCAAGGGTACTGTTTTGTTATATCCTCCAGAACAGGACCCTGTCTGTCCCTGGGATTTACTCTTTGTTTTACAAGTTCTTGCAGGCCCTGTATTTGAACCTTCAGCCAGTTCTTGAAAAAAATATATATTTTCGGTAGCAATTACATCTGCAAGGGAGGTGTCTGAGTTGCAAGCTCTTGATTCTTTTGCTCCTTATTTAGTGTCTCCTCATACAAATCCATCCTTTTTACCAAAGGTAGTGTCTGAGAATAATCGTAACAGTTCCATTCATCTTCCTGTGTTCTTTTCCAGTATTTCCAATAAAGGAGAATACCCTTTGCATTGTTTGGATGTGCATAGGAAATTGAGATTTTATTTGGATCGTACCAAAGCCTTCAGAAAATCTAAGTCAATTGTTTCCTTTTTAAAATCCAGGTTGGGCTCACCTGTATCCAAAGTGACTTTATCCAAGTGACTGTCAGATTGTATTTTGTTTGCATAATTTTTGAAAGGCAAGACCCTTCCACACAGGCCAAAAGGTCATTCAACAAGGGCTATGGCTACATCTCCAGCCTACTTTTCTAGAGTATCAATGGATGATGTTTGTGCAGCTGCTACTTGGCTGGGTCATCACACTTTTGTTTTGCATTATAAGCTGGATATTCAGTCTAGATCCAGGGCTTCCTTTGGCTCCACTGTGTTATGGGGTGTCCTTCCTTAGCTCCACCCAAGGAATTTTTCATTGCTGAGGACTCTCTCCTACAGGCTGAAGCCAGATGGAGAAGACATCGGATACAAAAGTTACATACTTACCATAATGATAGTCTTGTTATCTGTCTCTGTCTGGTTCAACTTTCCTGCCCTCCATCTCAACCTTGTGCTGACATTGCGAGCCTTACCTGCAGAGATGACTGGATATTGGAGGTCATTTGTTTCCTAATTCTGGAGTCCTGCATCATCAATGGCTTTAGAATCTATGTTTTAGTGTATATATATATATATATATATATATATATATATATATATATATATATATATATATATATCCAGTACGGTGTGTATTGGAAAAGTTATTTCAGGGGGCAAACGTGATCTGAGGGTTAGAAGGAGGAGTGTGGAGTTACGGGCAGGGTAGGTGGTGCCAAGTGGGCTAAAGACTTTGAAATTGTCTGGTGTCAGATTTGAGTTGGATCTAAAGTCACACAAGTTGAACCAGACTGAGACAGATAACACAGAGCTATCATTACGGGAAGTACATAACTTTCATTTTTATTATGTGATTCACGTGATGATAGTAATGAAGTGAATATAATAAAAATAAACATAAATAGGTAATTTATTCCATAAATCTCCACAATTATCTGTATAACAGAAGGAAGAAATCATGACAGAGATTAGGAGGTGCAGCACCCAGCAGAATAAAAGCACTATCATCAAACTAACAGACAACTCAGAGGACAAAAAAAGTCTACCAAAGCCAAATTTGAGGAAAGTTTGGCATCCCAGGCCAAGAACAACCACAGAGCATTCTTTAGATATGTCTGCATCCTCAAAGGCAATACATAATTGTGTGCAGAGCCTATTGAAAATGGAGCCACCTGTACTGATCCAGAAGATATAGCAAACCTCCTGGCTGATAAATTCAGCTCCAACTTTACCCCACTCTCCTCAGCCTTCCATCAGGAAATGCCATCAAATATAACTCCCCCTGCTATCATTAGGGAACAGGTCCTTAATGCTCTCTGTAAGACCAAGAACACTACATCAGTGGGCCCAGATAATATCCGAAGATGCCTTCTAAATAACATGAAACATGACCTAGCAGGGCCTTTGGAATTAATGTTTAACTGTAGCCTCCAAACAGACTTGGTGCCTCATGAATGGAAAACAGCAACAGTCATCCCTCTGCACAAAGGTGAGCCATCTACAGACCCTGAAACTACAGACCCATACGTCTCACTAATCATATATGTAAAACCATGGAAATAATTGTCATGCAAATGATCAATATAGATATACTAAAGCTCCAGGCACTGGACCCAACCCATTTTGGTAGGGCAGATCATGCCTGGGTAGCCACGGTGGTGCAGCGGTTAGCGTTGGCGCCTCACAGAAAGAGGTTCTCTGGTTCGATCCTCAGCTGGGGTGCCTTCTGTGTGGAGTCTGCATGTCCTACCTGTGGTTGCATGGGTTTCCTCCGGATGCTCCGGTTTCCTCCCACATCCCAAAGACATGCTATAGGTGGATTGGACACTCTAAATTGGCCCTAGGTGTGAGTGTGTGTGTGTGTGTGTGCCTTCTGTGGAAGGTTGGGAGCCGGGCTGGCAACTCAACACTGTAAAACTCCACTGCCAGTCATGAGAGGACAGGTGATCCACTGTGGCAACCCCTAACCGGGAAAAAGCTGAAAGAAGAAGAAGAAGAAGGGCAGATCATGCCTACTCAACCTGGTGGGCTTCATTGAGAAGTTAGCCAAAGGAATGGATGAGGGAAAAATGCTTGACCTGGCCAAGGCATTTGACACAATATCCCACTCTGGCATTGTTGACAAACTCAAGAGCTTTGGTACAATCTCGTATGTCACCCAGTGGATAGCCAACTGGCGCACAGACAGGACCCAGGAAGTTAGAATTGGGGAGTACACCTCTACAAAGAGGCCATTCACAAGTGGAGTCCCACAGGGATCAGTCCTTGGATCGCTCCTTTTTGGAATTTACTTTTATGACGTCAAGACCAATGTCAATGGTCTCTGGCTGACTAAATTTGCAGATGATTGCAAATTTGGAGCTGTCATTGAATCTCAGACTGACACAAATGTTCTCCAGGAGGGCTGACACAAACAAACAACGGGTGTCAGAGCCATGGACTAAAACTACATACCGAGAAACCCATAATAGTATCCTTTGGGAAGTCATCCATCCCTGGTGACTATCATATTGACAACACACCCCTTAGAGCTGACCCAGTAGTCAGGGACTTAGAGACACACAGATAGTAATCTAGCCTTTGACAAGTCTACTGTAGTGAGGAAATCATTCTATGTTGTGCAGATTATAAACAAAGATATGGCATCTAAGTCCAAGGAAATTATTGTTCCACTCTATTTAGTATTCATTAGACCTATCAGTGAGTACAATGCCCCTTTTGATATGTACTTAACCAGGCATTTCCAACAACTGGAATGTCCACAGAGTTTCCTCACTAAAAGAATAAAGGGCATAAGTAAAATGTCCTGTGCAGACCACCTCAAGGCCCTATTCCTGTATTCTGTCTCCTACAGGCTTCTGAGGGAAGATCTATGCCTGACATACAGGGCATTGTCCAACCCCACTCTGATGGACCTCCTGCATATCCCAAAACAAACTGCACCAGAATTACCAGTTCTAAAGACTTAAACCTTACCTGTGATATAAATAGGACCTGCTGGGGAAACAGGTAAGTATCCCAAAGACTACCCTGTCTATGGAAAAGGCTCCCCATCTATGTAAACCAGAGTTCCTCCCTAACCCAATTCAAGTGCAACTTGGACAATTGGATGGGGAATAGGAAATTCATCCCTGCTTTGACACCTGTGTCTCTAATGGACACGGGAAACCTGTAAATGGTTCATCTCCTAACACCCTGCTTACACTTATTAAGGCTGTCAGAACTTGTCAGAGATTTGGGATGCTTGGGTAGGCTTAAAAAGGCCCTTGTGGTCATTAGCCTAGTCCCAAGACTCGCACTCCACTTTCCTAAGTACCCTGGAGAATATTAGCATCCAACCTAACACTCTCTTACTAGGCGACTTCAACTACCAATACACTTACCCAACATTTCCTGGAGTTCATTAATTCCAATGCCCTGGGCCAGCTCATTCTTACCTCCACTAGAGGTAGCAACATCCTTGACCTGGTCATTACTAACATGGGTGACCTTTGCTCTACACCAATAGTCAGCTCTTCCCTGGTTAAATCCGACCACAAACTAATCACCTTAGAAATCCACCCCCCCCCCCCCCCCCCAGCAAAGGTAACCACCATAAAAAACTTCTCCAAAGCTAATTTTGGGTTCCTAAAAGCAGAGGTGGCTAACTTCATGGCACCTATGCAAATGGAAAATAGTTGCATGACCGCAGAATCATACACCAATGCACTGTACGAACACATACACAAATGCATGGATCTCGTCATACCCAATAGAACCAAGACACTCTCCTCCAAAAAAAGGTAAGCCAATCTGGTGGTCCCCTGCCATAAACAAACTCTACAACAGAAGGAGGAAACTGATGTGGAATAAGGTGAAGTCCCAAGACTGGAAAAACTCCCTTATCTGCCTCAACAAAAAGTTGAGATCCCTCATCAAATCCTCTAAAGCTAGGTATGAAAACTGAATTGCACCAGATAGTAAAGATAACCAGAAGGCCTTCTATAGTCATGTAAAGAATCTCCATGGCAATACCCAGATTTGCTCTGAGCTACTGCACAATGGTACTTCCTACACCGAGCCAACAGATATTGCTAGTATACTGGCCAACAGATTCATTGCCAATTTTACCCCTCTCCCCTCCAAAGGACCAATCACAATACCAGTAGGTTGCCAGGCACCCAGTATTACTGCTGCACAGGTTAAAACAGCACTGTCCAAGGCAAAGAATATAGCTTCTATGGGACCTGACAATATCCCTGGTTGTGTTCTGCATGAACTACAGAGTGAACTGGTACCTCACCTGTGTGCCCTGTTCAGTTACAGCCTCACCTCAGGCTTTGTCCCTGTCAAATGGTGCACTGCTACAGTCATTCCTCTCCACAAAGGAGGAGCGACTACAGACCCTGTCAACTACTGCCCCATTAGCCTGACAAGTCTGATATGCAAAGCTATGGAACACATTATCATGGACCTAATAAACAAGGATGTAGGGAATCTCCAAACTCCGGATCCCACACAGTTTGGTTTTGTGAAGGGTAGATCATGCCTGCTCAACTTGGTCTACTTCTTTGAGTCAGTCATCAGAGCTGTGGATGAAGGCAAGGTTTTTCATACAGCCTACCTTGATCTGGCCAAGACTTTAGATACCATTTCCCACTCAGGAATCATAAAAAAACTAACTAAGCTTAGCATCAACCCCTATATCACTAGGTGGGTTGAAAACTGGCTCACAGATAGAACCCACAGTGTGAAACTAGCTGACTCCAAGTCATACTGCCAATTAGTCACGAGTGGAGTCCCACAGGGTTTGGTCCTGGGTCCTCTCCTGTTTGGTATCTTCTTCTCTGAAGTCCAGGCCAACACGAAGGGACTCTGGCTGACAAAGTTCGCAGACAATTGCAAGTTGGGAGCTATTATTAACTCCCCAAGTGATGTTGACATCCTACAGAATGGCCTCACTGTGACCAGCAACTAGTGTCAGAACCATGGCCTTAAGCTCAATGTCAAAAAATGTGTCATCATCCCCTTTGGGAAAAACCTGGTTCCCATAAATTACCATATTGATGGTAGTACACTGAACACAGAAGGCATTAAAAGAGATCTGGGAACACAGGTTGACAGCAACCTCTATTTTGATCACCACATTGCCACTGTGGTCAGAAAGCCCTTCTATGTGGCACATCTCATTACTAAAGGTTTTGCTTCCAGGAAGAAAGTGGTCATTGTCTCCCTCTACTCTTCCCTCATTAGGCCAATCATCGAGTACAATGCCCCATTTGATATGTATCTCACTAGACACCTGTAAAAACTGGAGAGGCCGCAAAAGTACCTCACAAAGAGGATCCTAGGCCTTAAACACTTGTCCTATATGGACAGACTCAAAAAACTCCAACTATTCTGTGTCTAATATCGACTACTTAGAGGCGATCTCTGCTTGACTCACAAAGTCATGTCTGACCCAGCTCTATTAGAAATGCTACATCTAAAGAAATCCCAATCCCTCCACACCACATGCTCCACAGACTTCAACCTCATTACCACAATTAGCAGAACATGCTGGAGGACAGGTTCATAACCCAGAGACTGCCCATGCTATGCAACAGACTTCCCATACATGTCAAGCAGAGCACCTCGCTGACCCTCTTCAAGAGAAATCTTGATGAGTGGATGGGAAATAGAAAATTCACCCCCGGGGTCATTCCAGTGGCTGTACTCAACACAGGCACTGGGAACTAAGATTGGGTGGCACGATGCCAGGGTAATCCTATGGGCTAGGCTTGTAAGGACTCCAGGGCCATTAGCCTAGTACACACCTATGAACCTATGAATAACACTGTACTCCTGAGGAATGGACACAGCTTGTTTTTGAGAAAGTAAGTGAGATAAATTCATCCATTTTTCAAGCCCTAAAACTACAGGTTTAAACTCATGTATAGGGAAAAAGTGCCCACAGACAGTGCCAGTATGGAGTCATTTAAAGCCCTGCTCAAATCTGTAATTCAAGGCCCCTGACAAAATCTATAAAACAGATGAAATAGGAATGTTTGTCTATCTTTTCCTTGTTAGGGGTCGCACAGCAGAACTCCGGTCTGCTAATGATTGGCAGTAGATTTTTAGGGTACTGAGTTGCCAGCCCAATGCCCAACCTTCAGCAAAGGCACGCCCATTCACGCATGTTTTTCAGAGGCAACTCTGCCGCAGGGAGGTTATGCAGACTCCACACAGAAGGCACTCCAGCCAAGAATTAAACAGGAGAACTTCTTGCTGTGAGGCAACAACGCTACCCCTGCACCACTGCAGATCCACTTTAGATGAAATAGGAATATTATGGGGGAAAAAAAGACAAAAAGCACTTGATGAGAGTGCAGTATTGAGTTATAAAGCCAATAAGGAGCATCTCTGCTGCTATGTAGTAATGTGTTAGGTCAGGGCAAACTTAAACTTTAGGTAGCTGGAAAATCATGGTCCCCACATTGTTTCAAGCACATTAAAGTACAAACCTGCATGTATTATGGAAAAAATAGCAGACTATTGATGACCAGTAAAATAGACTGGATGCAGAATCATTTTGTTGTGCATAGGCCCCCCCCAAAAAAAAAACGGGGAAAAGCAGCCTTATTAAGCACCTTTCGGTCATAGATAAGGTGCTTAACAAGCTTTTGTTAAGCTACCCCTAAGTGCTCTTATTATTTGGTCTAACACCAGGGATTAACAGTGAACAGTGTCGGCCAGGGAATAACAGCAACAGAAAGTAATCAACTTTAAAGTATGTTACAACTTTGTTCTGCCACACTTTTAGTTCATTAATATCTACCTGAGTAGAATATCTCACTTCCTGACACCTGCAGATTTCTTAGCTAGACAGATTTTGCCAGAGCTAAATTCCTGAAAATGCAGTTTTGCAACCTAGCTGTGTACAAAAACTATAAAAGTTAAAAAAAACTGAGTTAAAATACAGAATTTCTTTACCACATACTCTTTTTTTCACAATGATGATGTTAATACAACAACCAGATATAATGGTGGTTTTATACTAAATAATTAGATATGTAAATGTAATTATTATAATTAAATAACTATTATTATCCCTCTAGCCACAGTCTGTAGACTCCAAGTGCTACAGTGACTTTTGTTCATGTAGATGTGGTCTTCAGTTTGCTGCACACCAGTTTTGTAGCTATCACTCCATTTTTTGGGGAAATTTGCATAATTATGATTTATATTAGTATTTGCATATTTAAAGGACAAATAAATATAAATATCTGCAAAGCAGTTATGTGAGAAACTAAGAGTAGAAAGATTTTTCAACATTGTGTATGACTTCATTTCATACCATGGAGTACCGTGATACAGCCATCCATCCATCTATCCTCAACCCCTTTTCCCATTTTGCACATGGGGTCAGAGTGTCACTTCAGCAGTGACAATCATCTTGAGCCAAGGTTTACACTGCAGAGGTGGCTAGCCCTGCCATGGTAGTTCATTTGTACCATCATGCAGACACACACACCTGTGGCCAGTGTAGAGTGTCCAATCCACCTACTGCATGTCTTTGGAATGGCTTCTCAGAAATTCAGGCCAAAACTAAGGGACTGTGGCTGACCATGTTTGTGTATGACTTCAAACTGGGTGCAATTATTGAATCCCCAAATGATGTCAATATACTTCAGGAAGGTCTTACACAGACCAATGACTGGTGTCTTAGTCACTGTCTCAAAAGAAATGCAATCATTCCCTTTGGTAAAAACAATGTCCCTTCATACTATCAAATTAACAACAATACCCTCTGAACCAATGAAGTGGTTAGGGATCTGAAATCACAAGCAGACTGTGACCTTAACTTTGACCACCATGTGTCTGCTGCAGTAAGGAAGACCTTCTGTGTAGCACACTTGATTAGCAAAGGCATTGCCTCTAGAGCCAAGAGATTTTAACCCCTTTATACTTATCACTAATCAGGCCCATAATTTAGTATAACACCCCTTTTGGCATGTACAGTACAAATCACCTGCAGCAATTGGAAAGACCTCAGAGGTTTCTAACAAAGAAGATCAAGGGACTCCAGCACGTGCCTTACACAGACAGACTAAAGCCCCTGTCAGTATACACTGTGTCATATAGACTTCTTAGGGGAGACTTATGCCAGGTTTACAGAACAATCTCCAAACCAAATCTAATGAATCTGCTGCACATCCATAAATCAAATGGGACTAAAGCTACCTGTTCCAGGGACCTAAATATGTCCTATGAGTTGAATCGGACATGCTGGAGGGACATATTTGTCTCACAGTGATTGCCCCATCTTTGGAATAGGCTGCCAATTTATGTGAAGCAGAGCATTTCTATGATACTGTTCAAAAGGAACCTGGATGAGTAGATGGGGCACCATAAATTCTTTCCAGGGATAGCATTCACAACCCTCCCAGACATGGGCAGTTATTACTAAATACAATCTTGGGTATTGACTAGAGTATCTATGGTATTACAGTGGGATGAAACAGCTAGACTTGAAATGACGTCTGGATCGATAGCCTAGTAACCTCCTATGATCCTATAATATAAAAATCTCCTGGTTTACGTTATTAGCATAACTATTAATATATGGCATATATTGATTTCATAATAATACCTGTGTAAAGTAACTCACATTTTCTCAGGTACAGCACACCCCATTTGTCTGAGGAACCATTCCTGACCTCTCTCATGACTTGGCATGTGAAATGAGACCACGGGGACAACCCCTGAGGTAGTTACAAAATATAATACATCTGCATAGTTTATTACTAAAAAGTATTAATTTCTTCAAGTTGATAGTAGGCAGACAGCAGCTATCATTGACAACTTTTGCAACATGATGTAATGATTCATACCAATAAGTGCCATGTACACACGCACACACACACACACACACACACACACACACACACACACACACACACACACACACATACACACATTTATGTGTGTGTGTGTGTGTGTGTGTGTGTGTGTGTGTGCGTGTGTGTGTGTGTGTGTGTATCACAATAGAGACAGATGGTTACCGGACCAGAGAGCAAGCTACATTCTGTTGGTTTCATTTCATTATTACTTTTTTACATTTGTGTCTGAACACATTTAAACATCATTTAGACTAAATTATAGCTGAAAGATAGTGAGTCTGATGTGCTTTTTGTGTCCACAGTGGTGTTAGCCACTGACTGGAAGTAGGTGCATGAATAGTGGTGAGTGGCCATGTAGCTTGTAACCAACAATCTTCAGTCTGTAATTTGTTTTTGCAGTTGGATTAGTTTAGATTCCGAAGATGGATCAACGATAACAATGAACCAGCCTGCAACTTTGCTATTATAAATGGATTAAATGGTTTGTCAGATTAATTAGTTTGGAAGATAAGTTTATTCAGAGAATGGAACTCACAGTATTCCTACTGACATTCATTTGTTTCAGAATTGGTTACTAAGTGGTATGTAGGAATGGAGAGTGTTGAGATTTGTCCATTGGCACTGTTGCATTTGTTTTAAAATTTTTAGACTATGTAACTGTGACTGTGTGTCTGAACTTGTTTGAACTGTTTCAATTGGCTGCATAATGTTTAACAATCTCAGATTATCCAGGGGGTTATAGTAATATGGCAGCTAGTTGTTTTATAAGTATAATTAACACAGTTTGTAGTTTACGACTAATTAGCGCCCACCAAAAGTGAGTAGTCTGATATATTTGAAAGATTTTGAGATCTCGTCAATAGTTTTAACAGTGCCGAAGATGTTGGGGCATTATTATCTTTGTTACTCTGATTCCACTTTTTAATCTAATATAATGGCTTGTTGGTATTATTTTTATACATTGTTTTAACAATGTATTATTTTCAGCCATATTATTCAGTACTGGATATTTTTACAGGTTCATTTTTATTTAGCTGCAAGTTCTTGAGACAGCTTGCTGGTGGGTGACTACATTGGATGTTGGTTTGGACTTATTCTTTAAGGTTTGGATGATGCAAATTTTTAGCTCTTATAATGTTACAGTTTGTTTATTCTTTTTCAACTTAAAGTATTTTCTTAGAGTTTTAAACATTCTTGGCTAAGGTCAGTTAGAAAAAAAATCCTTTTCCATTCACTGATTAAAAAGAAATAAAATCTAGCTAATTACTAGGAGGTGCTGAGAAGTAAAATTTGTTATATAGGGGATTTAGCTGCAGTCTTATTTAGCTAAAAGTGATGCCTTTTGAGCTGCCCATCGCACTGTAAATTTGACTTTAGAAGCTTCTCACAGTCTTTTCTCATCTGCTTATTCTACTGAACTCTACAATATCAAACCGAAAAGACTCTCAAAGCTTAAGTTAGCCTCTGTATCATATCACTCCACTCACGTAGTGCACATGTGTAATATCCAGAGTATTAATTTATTTAATCTTACTTTTATCATCTGTAATATCTGGGACTAGATAACCAATCATCTGAGAGCCTAGGGACTGCTTCTCTGGAATCAATATGTTTTGCTGTATTATTCCTGGTGGGAGAATGAACAAGGGGACACTATTTCCGTGACTTTCTAGAGATCACCAATCAATGGAAAGCCTGAAAATTGCTTCTTAGGAGCCATTTTGGGATTAGTGGTACTGCTTTGCTCCAGATGAGAGGAGGAACAGAAGGGAGTTAATTCCTGCTTGTGTCTTAATAGGCAACATGTATTGGGACTTTGGTGAGAACATCTTCAGGGCTTTTGTACAGCTCGGCTTTCTGTTTCTCCCAGCTGCTGTAGGTTTTATCCAGGGAATCCAACAAAATAAGACTATAGCAAGTATACTAAACTCATCAACATTCAGATTAATACCACTTCTCAGGAAACAGCTTGGGATTAGTGCTTCTTTTGGATTCTGGTGAGAGTAGGTGTAAAGGATCATTGATTCCTAGCTGTGTGCAGCTCTGTTGAGACCAACACTATTTTCACTACCATAGATCGGTAATGATCCCAGTAATCAAATCCAAACCTCACAGACACTACTCTCCCCTTCAGCCCACATTAGGAACCACTGGAAACCATGGTTTTGTACTCTCTAACAATATCTGTAGTTAGCTTGGTAGAAATGAGCACCCCAAGACAATGCAGCAATTGTTTCATGGTTACTGACAACCATCCACTTCTTAAACAAAATGACACAGTATGCAAGAGATGTAGTTATATAATGTTATTGGAGGCAAAGGACTCATACAAAGCCACAACAAATAACATGAAGGTTGTCAGTACCACACAACACCACACTAAACCAACCACACACAGCTCATACCACACACATAGACCTACATATGCTTCTGGCGTTTAAAAATAACCTGCCTATACCACAAAGGCCTCCTAAATGTAACCTAAGAAACAATTACCTTCAGCAACCTCACAAATACAAAATATAGGCATTGCCTATCATAAAACATACATCTAAGATGACTCAGTTCTAAAGTCCTTAAGACAAACTTCCACACATTCCAATATGCTAATCGTAGGTGACTGCCCATGGTGACACACATCTATGTGCCATGCAACATGCACCAGGCTGTGCAAGGTGAGGGTCGTAGTCAGTTGCCTATCTGGTGCCATGCTTCACCACATCACATATGCACTCTAGTTCTTGCACCCTAAGTACACATATGACACAGCCATAGTGCATGTGGGTGTAAATGACTGGAGATGTACCTCCCTGGACTATATGAAGAGAGACATGATGGAGCTCTTTGAATATGTGTCTGAGGCATGTATGAACCTAGTATCATTCTACCATCACTAGAAATAATGCCACAATTCAAACAAAAGATGATTGCCTTCAACAACTGGCTAAGCTTCTCGTGTCACTGTAAGAGTGTATAATATGTAACAGTCTGAGAGGAGAATGACTAGTTTGCATAATGGTTAAAGCCTTTGCCTGACATGCATAAGATACAAGGTTCAATCCTGACCTTCCGCCAATGTCATTATGCTAATAGTGATAGAGATATATGTGCCATAAAGCCCAGCAGTGTCCAGTTGCCCAGCTTGGGTTAGGTGGGATAGCTCTGTTGATGTAAGCTGGATATAAAACCAATAATGCCAAACATGAACTGTGAATTGCTACACTCAGTGTGGGTTCACAGACAAGACAGAGCTTCTAAGTGGATGACAAGGAGGAGGCTGGACATCTTATGAATCCAGGAACCAATATGGAAGGATAGTGCAGAAAAGCCACTTGGCTTGGGATCCAGTGTGTGCTACTCAGGGTTAAAACAGGCTAGAAATGGTGTGGGGATCATGGTGAGGGAGAGGCTTCAGAAGACAGTGAGGGATCTCATCAGAATTAGTGACAGTCTCATGGCAGTCAGACTCCAGTGTAATGATAGGCAGTATTCATAATATTAGCTTAGGCCTCACAGCAGGGTTGTGATAGTGAGGAAATGCATGCATTCATATAGCAGTTGCAGGATCTATTATAAAAAGCAGGTCGGCATGAATTGGTGTTGATAATAGGTATTCCAAATGCAAATATTGGGACAGACAGAACAGGATATGCAGACAGCCTGAGTTCACATGGGTGGGGCAATAGGAATAAGGAGGAGAGGTCATTCTAGACTTCTGTCTGGCAAATTGGTTGATGGTGACCAACCATGGTTCAGCACGAGAGAAGGTCACAAGATCACATACAAGAATAGCTAACATGCAACTCGGTAGACCTCCTAGTAAGGAGATGGTAAGGAAAGGGCAGTGGGGTAGAATCAGTGATTGCAAAGTCACCCTTAGTGAAACAGTCTGCCCAAAGTATAAACTACTAGTTGTCACAATCAGCTCCAAGCTGTGGCCTGAGAAGACTCCAGGATCAAAAGAGACCAGGCTGAAGACCTTGAAGTTGACTGGAGAGAAAGTACAAATGTCTGAGTAATTACTCAGGGCTCTAGCACCTCAAGAAGAAGAAATAAGTAGAGCTGAAGAAGAATGGCAGCACCTCAAAACAGCATGTGAGAGGACTAGAGAACAAATATGGGGTCGGGCCAGCTATGGAAATAAAGTACATAAAGAAAACTGGTGGTGGAATGCAGTAGTCATCAAATGACAGAAGGAATGAATGAAAAATGGGGAATAGAAAACAAAAAGGCTAGGAGAGGAGTTGCAATAGCAAAGAACAAGGCATCAGAGGCACTCTACCAACTTCTGGAAAGTGACTCATCAGATGGCACAAAGAAACTCTTATCAGGTTGCAAGGCAAAAATAAAAAGACAAAGGTGGGAGAGTGGCATTGAATACAGAGAGATGGCAACACTTGACATAAGAACATCAACATATGTTTTGTCATAGTGACCTGGTTCAAGACTAGTGAGGGCACTCCATCAGTGCAGGGTTTCAATGGCTACCACACATTCAGGCCCACTGTATCAGATGAGGGTAATAAAGGTGGCATTGTCTCCATATTCTTAAAAAAAATCCACCTCCAGACATGTTAAACAAGATAATGACCTGGAACTCCTCCAAGTCTAACTTACTTTTAACAAAACCCCTTATCATATCATAGCTGACTGTACACTCCCCTCTATGCCCCTTAGCCCATACCTCCTACCTAAGCAATATGGAGTCCCAATGTACTAAATCAAACACTATTCTCCTAAGGGACTTCGACTACCCCTCTATTAACTGGAAGAATTCTGCATCTTCAAACATGTATGCCCATAAATTTCTGGATTTCATTAATTCAAACCTCCTGGACCTACCAGGGAAAGTCCAATCCTGGATTTGTTTTTTAGCAATATGGGGCAGCTTTTCTGTGCACTAATTGTAACTTCCTCTCTAGTCAGATTGGATCAAATATAAGTCATATTAAACCTTAAGAATAAAACTGGAATGCTAATCTACTTAAACTGAGTGATGACCTAGTTAAATGCAAAAGCCCCTTCCATCCTGACAACCCCACTGCTTATGTGGAATTCATCCAAGTGAAAATAGCTACATAGATGCAGCTGTCCACCTCTGAAGTAAATATAATGCCAAATTTAAAAATAAATTTCCATGGTAGAACCTTAATATAACAGTCTCTATAATAAAAGAAAAACCTACTACTGTATGCAAAACAAAATTTAAATCATAATGCCAATAGCATTCCTGCTAGACTTAACAAGGAAGTCAGGACCCTGATCAAATCAACCAAAATGAGATATGAGGTAAAAATAATCACTCTGGCAAATGATAACCACAAAGCCTTCTCTATGGTAGAGATCTCAGAAACAATGCCCTTTATTGCATAGAGCTAAACGTAAAGGATATCACATACTTGGAGACTCAGAGAGGATAACAAATATACTAGCAGACACATTTAGTTCAAACTTCACCCCGCTCTCCTTTGTTCCCAGATAACATACTTGTATCTACACCCTCACATCTCCCAAGAACAAGTCCTCAAGGCACTATCCAAGGCTGAGAACACTACTTCTGTGGGCCTGGATAACATTCCAAGCTGGCTATTGGTCAGCATGAAACATGACTTGTCACTCTCACTAGAGAGGCTATTCAATATCAACCTCCAAACAGGATTCAAGAAGGATGAATGGAGGACAGCATCAGTCATCTCCTTGTGCAAAGGTGGGGTGTCAGTGGACTTGGGTGATTATAGACCCGTAAGTCTGACAATCCTCATATGTAAGGCTATAGAAAGGATCATTATGGAATTAATAAATAAATAAGGACATGGGTAGCTTACAAACCCTCATCCCAAGCCATATTGGATTTGTCAATGCCCTAACTTAGTCAGCTTTGAGAAGATTCTGAAGAAGCTCCATGAGATAGGAATGATAGAACTTAATATTATTAGAAGTTTTGTTTTTATCTGGTTCAATTGAATAAAGCTCTTTCTGCACTGATTTTGGTGGACTGCTGTTCTGTTTCTGTACTTGTTCATCCAGTTCGAACTTTGAGAAGGTTATTGAAGGAGTGGATTAGGGCAGATCAGTGCACATCATATATCTAAACCTCACAAAGGCATTCAACACCATCACACATGTGGGTATTATAGATAAATTATCACAGCTTAATGTAAATAAATGTAAATCCCTAAGTAACTTGTTGACTAGCAATCTGTATCACGAATAAAACTAATATATATTACGGTGGGTGGCTGTACCCCCTCCAAAAGGCCTTTCACCAGTGGTGTACCCCTGGATTCAGTCCTTGGAGCAGACTTCTTTGGCGTTTACTTCTTGGAGGTCAAAGCAAAAATGTTAATGGTTTATAGCTGATAAAGTTTTGTAGACAACTGTAGATTTGGTTTCATCATAAACTCCCCAGAGGACACCAGAATCTTCCAAGAGGGATTTTCCGAAACAAGTAACTTGTGTCAAAACCATGGACAAAACTAAATACCAAGAAATGTAAAGTCATATCAGCAATGAAATGTCCTTTGATCATTGCATAGCCATTATTGTAAGGAAGTCCTGTTTTATTGCACAGCTTATATCTAAAGGCATGACATCCAGGTTCAGAAATGTAACAATTCCACTGTACTCAAGTATCATAAGGCTGATTATTGAACATAATGGCCCACAGGCTAAGTACCTGTTCAAACACTTGATACAACTGGAGCAACTACAATGCTTTCTCATAAAAAAAATCAAGGGCCTAGATCACAAAACTATGGAGACCATCTCAAAGCCTTGTCCTAGTTCTTGGAATTATACAGGCTACTGAGAGGTGACCTCTTCTCCTGTATAGAACCTCAACAGACCCTATCTTATCAGACCTATTACACATTCTCAAGTCTAATGGTAGCATGAACACCCCACTCAAGAGATTTCAATTTCTTTGGCAACATAAATAGAACATGTTGGAGAGATAGGTATGCATTACAGAGAATACATCTTCTGTGGAGCAATCTTCTACTCCACAGAAAGCAAAGTGTTTCCTTACACTAGTCAAACATAATTTGGACAAGTTTATCTGTTTATTTTTTATTTAAACTTGTTCACCAGGTTTGTAGCACCAGGCCAAAGGTCTCTTTTCAGGGGAGACCTGAGGTGGTATTCATACCGACTATAGGAAATTTGGCCAGGGAACTGGGGAATATCCTCTACTTTTCAGCAAGTACCTCATGATCTTTTACATCCAACTAAGTCACCACCAACTCAGGCAGATGGGGCCTTCAATTAATGTCTCATCTGAAGGAAGACAACAGTACCCCTTATGCTGCACTGCATTGTTAGTACTGGAATAATTAATCCCACTCTCTAGTGTGGGAATGAAACCCACAGTCCTCTTTACCAAAGATGAGTGTGTTACATGTTGAGCCAGTGGATGGGAAACTGTAATTTAATTCCCCCCTCCACCCCTGAATTTGACCCCCTCCTCCCCACCCTCAGTTTAGTACCCATATCCTTCATGGATAGATGAAGTAAGTAAATATCCTAACATACCCTTGTTCTGGCTGCCTCTGGGTTATTCATGTGCAAACTATAAGGGCTAAAAACAATTGTGAGAATGTAAGACTAGACTTCTTAAGATTCTCACAGATCAATAACATAGCAATTATCTATGGATTTATGGTGTTTGTGAAATTTGGTTTGAGTAATTTATTACAATTTTACACATTATTATTATTATTTTTTGCCATTGTTTTTTCATTTATTTAAGTGATGATCCGTTGTAAAGTGCTTTTTGAAATAAGCACTATAATAAACATATACTTGAAGTTATTAGCAGAAATAGTAGTATGCCACATATGCATAATTTGGCATAAAAAGGAATCATTGTTTCTCATCTACCACTATATTTGAGTCAGCAAACATTCCTGACCTATGTGCTGAGCTCTTGCTAAATTAAATGCTGCTCTGCTCTGCTACTATATTGAAACTACCCCAGATATTCATATGAAGTATACATAACTATTATATTTATTGTTAAACAAGTATAAATATCTGAAAAGTGACAGTAGTTAGATATCAGCTAGCAGTAAGAAGGGAAAATATGCAGTTGATTATCAAGACATATCATCTTTTAGGCTACCTCGCTGGTCAACAAGTTCAGCACACTACAAGAAATATTAAATTAAATGCCAAGATAATAAATAATACTATTTTTCAGTAATGTTAAAAAAAAAAAAAAAAAAAAAAAGAGAGAAGAAGAAGAAAAAAAAGTAAACTAATAAAAATGGCTGGAACTGTAAGTTTAACTAAAGTCGGGTAAGCTGCACAGACACTTCACAATTTGATTGGACAGTTCAGTGACGTTGGACATCTATGCAACTCTGGATAGAACAGCTGGCGACAAATCACACCACCAGGATTTTAAACAGTCTGAAGGAGTCTCCCGTGCATTTTTTTGTTAAAAAGAAAGACATCAAGAGACAGATTGGACAATTTTCTGATAACATGCTGCATTATACATCATATGTTTGCATGGCAACTGAGGGAATCAATCAGGTGAGTTATTAATAGGTAATCAAATATTGTTTTTTTTTCTTTTTTTGAATGGTAACAGGTGTCTTTTTTTGCAAATGCAGTTAAATATAAGTAGTCATAGAGCATATCAATTGTGACTGTGCATGCTTAACTGATCACACAAAAGGGGAATAGTCATGTTTTTGCAGAGAGCATAACCAGGGAATATGGGCATGTTAGGGTTGCTGCTTTTGCAAGACTTGCACTGTAGACATGAGTTGGAGGAATGCAAGAATGGAGCTATAGGCACAAAAACGTTAAACCAAAAGTGTGGCAGGGGAAAATATCTAACAGCTTTTAAAAATGTTCATTCTTCAGGGGAAGACTTCATTTCTCTCTGCTGTCTGTTACGGCAAGTCTCACTGATCATAACCCTTATTATATGTTCTTGGGACAGATACTATGATTTACTGTCAAGATGAATTTCTTGTCTTCTGTGTCTTGAACACATAATAAGTTGATGAGGATCAGAGACCTGAACATAATTCTTGCTATCCCTTATGTCAGAGGGCACACTTTAAGGATAGTTCTACCCAAAGCCTTCTGTTACTGGACAGTGCCATGTTTCATGCTATCACCACAGATGGTAAGGCTCTTAAACTTGTTTTCCTACTACATAGTACTGCATCATCCCTGCAGCTCATTGACTAGAGAGGGTGTATATCACATAGTCAAAGTTATGTAACTTCGAGCACCTAATGGTCGAACAATTATGTTCGAAGTTACATAACTTTGACTACCTAAAAAAAAAAAAAAGGACAACAAAATAAACTGTCGTAAGCAGGGGGACAAGCCCCGCTGCACCCCACACATACGGGTCTGTGCCCCCCCCGCTACTTAAATATACCAACTCTGAGAGTGCACCACATTGAAGTGATTGGAAACCTCCGCCTATGGAGATTTCTGTTCACACGCTCGAACTTTTACAAATTTGAACTTATGGTCTCACCCATACGTGATTCAGACTTGTAAAAGTTTGATGACGTGATAGGAACCCGACTAGAGATTATGCAGGTGAGTAAACCACAATAGTCTTAGCATATCTCAACAATGTTTGTGATATGATATCAGTGGTATAAAATAATTCTAGCAAACATATACTCTGAATGATGCTGTGTGCAATATTTTTGTCTCTAAGAAGAAAGTTAAGCAGAGCACCTTTACAAAGGTATGAGTGGTACTTGGCTGGAGTGCTGTATCCCTTCCAGCCAGCATCAGCTGTGATGAACTGAACAACTCATATCTCATTGCTGTAGCTTATACAACTTCTATAGAGTTAATTAATGACTGTCACAACTAACATTACTTTTATATAGCATTCTTGCTAAAACTTGCAAAGTAAACTTTAGTTGCCTTAGTTTCCAATTAAACTGTAACAAGTGAAGACATTTGTCAGCATTTTTTCTCCTGGTGCTACTGTCTGTCTGTTGGCTTAGAGGATTAAGGAGCTGTTTCATTTGGTCCAGTGTAGCAAGGTTTGATTCTTTCAGCTTCTCTTGCCTGTTTGCCTCTGATCAAATCATTTAACTGGAGGCTTCTCCTTTGCTGAGTCTGAAAACGGTTTATGGAGATCAGTGCCCTACCCTGAAAAACAGATAAAATAAGCTGTAATACTGCTGATTTTAATATATTTATCATTTACTTGCTTTATTTGTCATAATGCATCTGCTTCTTAGCTTGCATGGGATGTCTGCACAGGGCATGCATGTACTGCTTTAATGTGTGTAATTGTTTTACATCATGTGCACCTTTAAGCTAAAAAAATGTAAAACCTGACTGCATTATTTGATTTATAGTTCAGTAAATAATTAAATATCTGAGTAATTATGCTTGGGTCATTTATTTATTTATTTTTTTTTAACTTCTAGATTTACTAAGCATTGTATTTCTTCTTAGACCATCTGTCTCATTTAAGATGGATTGCCAAATGGATTCTGTATGTCAATAAAAACAAAAAATTATAATATTTTTGTGCAATAGATGAAGTGAAAGATCTTAGGCTGAATAAAGCTTTCCCTTTACCAAAGCAGTTGTTATGATCACTCCTTATGTCTCTTTCCTGCACGTGTTATCCCTTTAATGAGGAACTACTTGAATCAGTAAACACTGACAATTATCTTTGGTGTGATACTAGCATTGTGAAATATATCTTTTCAACTTCCCTCTGAATAGCCTTAAGTATACTACTAGTGCAGTGTTCTAAGTTACTTAAGCCAGGATTCGACTACATTTTGTGAGCAAGAAATGCCCCTATCACAGAGGTCATACACATTCCAGAAGGACACTTCAGACATTGGTAGTAATCATCCAGTTTATATTTCTGCATACCATATCATCTTCTACATCCCAGTATATAGCTGTCTGAAATAGGCCAGCCTGCAATGGCATTGTAAGCAATTAAATCTTCAAATGTACTAGTACCCTGACAGTGCAACAACAATTCTACTGCAGTAATGGAATCTGAGCAGCAAAATCAGATTTATTGGGTATACTATAGTGTCATCAGTTCATCCCCTGTGCCTGTTTTTGTAACACTTGATCAACACCAATTGGAGACTTAATTTAGGAACATACCTCTCAACCATACAGAATCCTTCAGAATTTCCTGTTTTGGGGGGCAAAATAATAGATTGCTACAAATTCCTGAGTGCACCCTTCAAATCCCGATTTTGTTTTTTGTTTAATTTACATTTTTTTAGTTGATGCCATTATCGCACATCTTGCAACATCATCAGCATGTAGGAGCATGCGTGATGATGTCAATGTTGGACTCGGTCAGGAAGAGTTAACCAAAACAAAAAGAAAAAAAAAGCAGTTGTGTATGGCTGCAGGTGGCAGCCAATCAAAGAGGATATTGCATTGCAGCATCAAATCAATGTCTTGCATGTTTGAGACATCATCAAATCACATGGAGCAGTACTGGTTCTCCTGGAATCGGGATAGGCTGTCTGGAAATACTCGGAGACGGAGTCAGAAGAATCAAATCCAGAAGAAATAGCAGCCATCAGCAGGTAGCACAGCCATAGTAGCAGCTATCAAATGTCCAAGACTGACCACACACACTCACCCAGCACCCACCCATGTCTGTCCACAGTCTGCAGATTGCAGCCTCCCAGGATGAGGAAATTTATCTTCTCCTAAACAAGGTAAGAGAGTAACAGTCTCTATCAGTCATATATTTACAATAATTGGTGATGTGTGTACTGCGTGCATTTTAAAAGGCAAACTTAACTTCTGTTGCATTATTTTGTAAGAATTATGAACAGGATGACTCTGCTTAGTCATGTTGTTCATAATACTTACAAAATTCTGCAACAGTTGCACAAGTTAAGTTTGCCTTTAAAAATGCACTCAGTGTGCACCCCACCAACAACTGTAACTGTAACTGACCGTCAGCAGCAATAACTGTATTATTTTATTTTTTATTTTATTTTTGGTTAGAGCTGGTACATGTCAGTTTGTGCAACAGCATGAGTAAGTCTGTCTGTTTACTGCATGGGAAGAAAGTACAGTGGAGGAGTAAAAGACACACTAGTTGACAAGTGAAAAAACATACCGTGGAGTGGGCCATTTTGGAAGTATGGGTCCTTTTTCTACCGTGACCATAGTCATTGCGCCCATATTCATATCTCAGTCACATTCATTGTCCATGTGTAAGAGGCAGAAATTAGTGCAACGCAGAAGTTACACTCTTAATGATGTTACAACTATGGCATCTGCAGTATCTAATAACTGCCAAAAGAAATGTTACCCACATACCTTTCAACTATCCAGAATATTGTAGAATGTTCAGATATTTGCCCCATATCTGAATGTTCCTTTCTGGCAAATCATTAACAATTTGTGACAGCAAATAATGACAATTAGGTACTTTAGTCTTAGACTTCCTATATTACAAAAAAAAAACACGCTAAAGCAAAACTTGTTATTCTAGCAGTTTTCTAACATAATAAGTTAATAAGAGTGGCATTTACAATATTTTCCTCATTTTGGGGCCTTTGTCATTCACTCCATTTTGGCTTTGTCCAAATTATTATACCATCAGTTTGAAGGTATATATGATGACCATACCTCTCCCCGGGAAACATCAAACATCTGGACAAAGGCCTATGAAAAGTAGGTACAGCATATATGGCAAAATTAGAAACACTCATAAACTGAACATACACAAATGCTTTGTATACTTATTGCAGAATCTTTCCTTGAAAAACAATATATTTTACTTGTTTGTTCATGCAGCTAAAGTAGAAATCAGAGCATTAGTGTATTTAGTATGTGCAAGTATATAGTCAAGCTGGGATGTAGATCAAAGTACCTGCTACTGCATTTCTTTCATCTTTTCTGTATTTTTATTTTTTAGTCAATAAGATCAGTTAATGTAGCAGCAAAGACACTCCACAGGAAGCCTTGGAAACTAAATTCTGGATGACATTCTGTATGTACTATACACTTGGCTTGTTTACATCAAGTGAGGCACTATTCTGGCATATCTCAGTAGTTGCATGGGGGCCTAATGGCTGTCTGGCTGTGCATAAGCAATTTGGCACTGCTAAACAGTTTAAACCTTAATTTCAGTCCGTTAATATAGGGGACTCTGGATTGTTAACTCTAGCATGCTTTTGGGCCATGGTGGTGGCTGATCTGCCCATGAGTACAGCAAGGTAAACTGGACATCAGTGTTATCCTTTTATTTGATATGAACTGAACAGACTTTCTGTTGTTCAAACCCCTATTTGTCAGTATTCTAAGGTATGTGGAAACAACAATATGCTGATTCACAAAGTTTTACACAAATGTTATTTATTTTAATTTCATATGAGTGTAGCAGTTAATTTTATTTTTATAAAAGAAAATTTCATTTTAGTTTTATACAAGTTCCAAGTTTGATGAAAGTTCAAATGTTAATATAAATAAAACACTATTTTTCTGGTTATATTTTGTGTTCAGTATTTTGTCTGTTCTTCAATTTGCGTTTTAATGCTGGTATTCGACAATTCCATTAGAGTGGGTGGGATTACATAATTATGTATGCATATTTTATGTTAATCAACGTCCAGATTTATGGCTAGTTGTACCTACTTTTCATGGGCCTTTGTCCAGATTTTTGATGTTTCCAGGTTGAGAGGTATGTTTAGGAAGTTTTCCTTTTTACAGTAGCCTGATCCTTTT
The DNA here is from genome assembly GCF_019279795.1 of Protopterus annectens. Taxonomy (NCBI): domain Eukaryota; kingdom Metazoa; phylum Chordata; order Ceratodontiformes; family Protopteridae; genus Protopterus; species Protopterus annectens. The sequence goes on from NC_056735.1 coordinate 1,458,307,662, forward strand.
CAAAGACTCACAATATGTACTGTGCCTAAAGTGACCATGGTAAATTTTCTTTTACCTTATGTACATTGTTTTAAAGTAAATTGCCTACTGTGACTAGTGTGACAACATATAGTAAGCATATATTATGCATATTTTTTTTTTAATTTCTTCAAGTCTTTTGAGTTTCTAATAACATGACAGGAATGGAATGCATGCCTAAGTCAAAGTATGATTACATTTCATGAAAACAATATTGTTTCAATCTTTGATGTTAGCTAGAAGTGCTCTTCGCAGCACCCGTAATGTGCCCAGTAATAACTCCTTCTGCAATTCATATGGAGTTACATGTATTGGTAACATGTCTAATTACAATTGTAAATTATTTTTTATACGATCCATTGCTCCTACTACTATTAAAACTGTCTAGGTATCTGTCTTCTACGTTGCACTCATTTCTGCCTGCAAATCGTTATTGTATGACTTAGTGTCTCTATGTAAGACACTGTAGTTACTGGGTGTAGCAATTTCAATGATCAATAATACTTTTGTCTTCTTTTCATGGACTACTATATCTGGTTCTCTCACATCTGTTTTTTGAACAGTTGGTAAGTGGTGATCCCATGTGATATAAACTTCCATAATTTTCTGTAATGCTTTGTGGCCCATGTTTAAAAAGTTTTTCAGCTACTTCAATATTATGTTTGCACAATCTCCAATGCAACAGTCTTGCCAAATTATTATGCCTTTGAGAACACAGTCCTTCTGCCATTAGTATATCACAACCAGCAACAAGATGTGCGACTGTTTCCAGTTCTGTTTTACAAAACCTACATTTGTCTGTTTGAATGGACTCAGGAAACCAACATGTACGTAGTCCACTATCTTGGGCCACCAATATTAACCTTTCATATTTTGGTGTAAATTCACATCTCCTTAACCATTCCTGTGTTCGATCCCGATCAACATTAATTTTTTTCAAGAGTCTTCTATACTTGCAACTATATTTATACATTTTCTAGAATGTTTTGCCTTCTCATCTGATCCTCCACCTTATATTCTTCCTTTTGTTTTTTGGCACATTTAGTTGCTGCCTGATTTATCTACTTCTGGTTTGATTTCCATTCTTGCTTGACACTGATATGCTTCTGCTAAATTAAGTAGAGAAGTCATCTTAGACTTATTACCCACATGTTTTAAAACTTTCGCTATGTTTGGGTCTTGTGAGGTCAGCAGATGTGTATACACTCCTACGACTGCAGATCAATTTAGATTAATTTTGAGGAGGCCCATACCACCTTCAGAACAGGGAATATATAGTCTTGGTATGCACTGATTTTTATAAATAATTTGATAAGCATGAATATTATTAAGCATTTGTTTTCCTGTCAAACTGATCCAACACTTTTTGGGGTCAGTCAGTCACCTCCAAAACTGTAAGTTAGGACAGGAAGAGCAAATTGGTTTATAGCTTGAACTTTGGACCTAGATGTCACTGCTGTTTTCAGTATTAATTTTAGTCTTCTAAAATATTCTTTATTAAATTTTACTCACATTTGTTCATGTCTTATTGTTGGTCCTTCAACAGTTCCCAAATATTTATACACTCCCTTTTGCTCAACTTCTTTTATATCACATTCTTTTCCCAGGCTGATGTTTTCTTGCTGTTGCAGCTTTCCTGCTTTAAAGGTTGCCTTTGCACATTTATCAAGACGAAATTACATTCTTATATCATCTGAAAATGTTTTGACCACTTGCAGTTGTGCTTCCAGTTCCTCGTCTGATGAACTGTACAGTTTTTAAATCATCCACAAAAAGATGAGAAGTCTTTACTCTTTGTTGTTTTCTGGGAGCCAAACTGTAGCCATGACCTAATCTGTTAAGTAGACAGCTTAATGGGTTATGAACAAGACAAAAGAGCAGCTGTGACAAAGAATTGAATTTTTATCTCTGGAATAATAAATTGTCCTTTATCATGGCTTAACAGCAAAGTGGTTTGCCACTGTTTCATGGTTGCTGTAATATAATCGATAGTGTATGGTGTATCTTACTCATTTTTAAGCACTCTTTTTTTCCATGAATGTGGAATACTGTCAAATGCTTTTTTGTAGTCTATTCATGCCATACTGAGATTCTTCCCCTTATGACTTTATTTAACAACAAATGATCCTTTGTTCCATATGACTTTCTTTTGTTACCCTTTTGTTCTATTGCCATGATTGAGTTTTCTTCTAAATTACTATAAACTCTGTCAGCATCAATTCCAGTGCATAGTTTATGCGTTGTTGAAAGGAATGTTATTGGTCTATAGTTTTTAGGTAGCTTGCAGGTTCCCTCTTAAGTAGGAGTATTGTTTTTCCTGTTGTCAACCAGGTTAATTGTATGCACGTAAATAGTTTTACTCATTGCTAAATCTTCATGTAAACATGTTAATACTTTTAGCCAGAAGTTAGGTACTGCACCAATTAGGAGCTTTTCTTAACTTTGTTTCAATTGTTCTGGCCGTTACTTCATCCCATTTCATATCCTGTACATTTGAACTTTTTATTCTTTCTTTTACTTAATCTATCCATTCAGCATCTTTGTTGTATCCCACAGGATCTTCATAAATACTTCTTAAAAATGTATCCAGTTTGTCTTTTTTGGTGGTGTTTCAATTCCTTTTGCCTTGTTTCCTAATTCTCTGTAAAACATTTTTAGGTCATCAATAAATTGCTTATTTTGTACTTTTCCTTTATATTTATCTGCAAATCTTCTAAGTTTTTTGCTTGTGCTGATATTTTTAATTTATTATTTGTGATATTTAATTTATTATTTGTGATACTGTACATTGCTTTTATCATGTCTTTCTTTTTGAATATTTTTGTTGATCTGTTCCCTCTTCTGTACTCTTCTAACAGTAAAGCTTCTTGTCTTAATTGATTTATGGTTTTCTCTATTTGATATTTCCGTAATGGCATTTGATTTCTCCTCTTCCTTTCCTATTACTGTCCTGTGTTTTTGTGGTAAGACTTTATTATTATTAATTTAACAGCACAGTAATATATCCTGTTTACTTCTGTTATATCACATGAATTTCTATGAACAGTCCTAATTACTGTGTTCATTTATTTTATCAAGCTTAAATTGGTTTGGGTTTTATTGACACTCTGTAGTCTATTTCTTTCATTGATCTTAATATGTCTGCCCATCTCTATTAAATCAAGCAACACTTCTCTTAGATCATTTTCTTCTAAACTGAGGGCATATTCTTTGCTCTCCATTTCCTGTGGATATTCTATAGATAGTTCCAGAGCATCTTCT